>NC_139020.1:136974144-137278838 GCF_964662115.1 Mustela nivalis | reverse complement strand
GAAGGTAGAGGCTTAACCCACTGAGCCACCCAGATGCCCCTTCAGATTTTATTTTTTAAAGAAGAAAGATGAACACAGCTAACAGAGTCATTTAAAAATAAAATATATTTAGATAAATCTATTAAAATGCAAATATCAGTTAGCAAATTACTAATTAGTTGAATAACCAAAGTTGCTCCTTGGAGGAATTCTGTTAGAGAATCAACCTTGTAAACTGTGTTCAGCATTCTATGCTGTGGCCTACAGTGGATGACTCCTTCTACCATAAGAAATATTACTCACATACAATAAAAATGCTGAAAAAGACTAAGCATTTACTGTATTTATTTAAGATCACAAGTTATTTTACATACATTGAATACTTTCAATGTGCTGTGCCACAGATGTGACTCTAAGACCAAGAGTTTTTGGCTGTGCCTGCCACCTTTTCATTTAACATCGACTTGAGATAGAAAAAGAGTAAGGCAGCCCAGGCAATGTAGGGATCCTGGCTCCAAAGCACAAGAACTTGCCTTTGTAGAATGTCTGATGTGCCAACACTAACCTGAAATTGATGGGGACAGAATGGTGAAGAGAAGACAGTACAAGGGATTTCTTAGGAGCTCTGGAAATCTCTGCTTATACGTCAGATTCCACATAGCTGAATTCATCCCTTTTGGTGGTGAGCACAATGTTCACAGGCAAATGACATGCGCACATATCTCCAAAGTCCCTTTCAGAGTAAACAGCTGCAGAATATTGAGCTTCTTGCTTATAATACAATAATGTAGGTTTCTCTAATGTCAAACTGGAAGGAAAGAGTAGTCCCATCACTTAAAAAAATATGAAAGCAAGGTCCAGACCAGTTACAGATAAAGATAATTGGAAAGGCAGCTTAAGAGGGGAAATACCACTGAACTGTATGAATGAAATGAGAAAAAACATGTGGAAGTGGGGGGACCCAAGGGGGAAATGTTTTCAGACTTTTCTCAAGGTCACGAGCTGACCTATTTGTTGCTAAATTCAATAGTGCCTTTTGTTTTCATTTTACTGAAACTGCAGCTTCTACTCCCTGATTCCTAAAAAGCTCTCTTGCCCACAAAGCTCTCCAAGAGTCTCTCTCTCTCCACTTTAGGGTAACTTCTCCTAGGGGTTCTACCATCAGTTACCCTGTTTCTTCATCTTCATTCTAGATATCTCATTATCCACCTCTGACAATCAACCTAACAAAACTGATGGAACCTCTAACCAGGTGGGAAACTCAAGAGTTATCCTTGACTGTGCTTCCTTCCTCCGTCTCTTCTTAATTTCCCAAAGCCTGTAGAATCTAGCTCTATAATCTGTTTATTGGCTGCATTAGCTCTCACTTAGACGATGGTACCAGCATGTGGTTTCCCTTCCTCCAGTCCTTCTTTCTTTCAATCCATCCACCAAACTGCAGATAGGGCAAGTTCCAGAATATCCTTTAAATGGGATCTTCTGTTTTCCTGCTTTCTCTGACTTCTTAATACCTTAAAGATCAGGCCCAAATTCCTTTGAAATATACCAAGTCTTTCAAAAAGATCTGGCTTCAGCTGACCTCTCTGGTCTCATCCTTTACCACTCACCCTTTCTCCAGCTCCATTTTCTAGTCATACTGGACCTACTTATAAAACTTTCAAGAGAGCTGGACTTTTTCCTGCCTCCTGGCTTTGGATAAGATGCTCTGTAAGTCTGGGCATTTTATATGTCCTTTAGGCCTCAAGTTAGCTGTATTCTTCTTGGGTATATCTCCTTTACCCTCAAAGGCTAAATACTTCTTTGGAAGTGGTAACATCCTATGCAAACACAGCATTATAAAAAGTCACTTATGGGAACTTTAATACTTGGAAAAGAAGAAATCTTAAGAAACAGCATTATCTGTGTCAAAGGAAAAAAAGGACTCATTCTGATAGTGAAAGAACATCCTCTATAGCTAAAAGGGTATTGAGTAAACAGGCCAGGATTATAGCTCTTGAGAGGAAAAATGAAAAATGGCATTTCATAAAGTTGTGAGGTTTCCTATATTTATATGTGGTAATTTTTTTGGAAGACCAATGACACCAAGGTCCACCACATTTTAGGAGGTTAGGAACAATAGTGGTGATAGAAAAGATCCACTTTGTACATACACTAAGCTCTAAGGAGAACTGAATGATTCATATTTTCTCCTTCATATATTTTTCTTTCTAGTTGTTAGCAGTCTGGCCCTTATTCTTTTTTTTTTAAGATTTTATTTATTTTACTTGACAGACAGAGATCATAAGCAGGCAGAGGCAAGCAGAGAGAGAGGAAGGGAAAGCAGGCTCCCTGCTGAGAAGAGAGCCCGATGCGGGGCTCGATCCCAGGACCCTGGGATCACGACCCGAGCCGAAGGCAGAGGCTTTAACCCACTGAGCCACCCAGGCACCCCTGGTCCTTATTCTTGAAGTATTCCAAGAAAATATTATTTTTTTGTCAATGAGTACTTAATTAATGAGACGGATCTCTGTCCTCGATCACGCTTTCCAGATTTGAGATGTGAAGATTAAAAACAAAACAAAACATGATTTCAGGTGACTGTAGGTATCTTTTACTAAAACATACTTTACTTTTATTTACTTATTTTTAAAGATTTTATTGATTCACTTGAGAGAGAGACATAGACACACACAGATTTTATTGATTCATTTGAGAGAGAGACGTAGACACACACATAAGCAAATGAGCAGAGGCAGAGGGAGAAGCAGGCTCTCCACTGATTCAGGAGCCCAACATGGGGCTTGATATCAGGAACCCAGGATCATGGCCTAAGCTGAAGGCAGATATTTAACCATCTGAGGCACTCAAGCGCCCCCCAAATCATATTCTAAAGTCATTATGGTCATATAATTTGTAATCTTTGTTAATAGTGTCAACAACTTAGTAGAGGTGAAGAAACTGGAGAAAAAGAGGTTTTTAAACAAAAAAATAATTACTACTTAATAATCACAATATTTCCTTTTCCCAGGGAAGGCAGTAGCTAATAAGATAGTGTCCTTAGTGAGTAAAAGTAGCCTTCTATAAGTTACTGAAGAACGACTCAGTGACTTGATGACACCTCAGACTTCTTGCTTCTTTCTATATTACGTGTATGGTGTGTGTGTGTGTGTGTGTGTGTATTTAATTTGCGCAATGTGGGATATATTGCAGTGAGTATACAATTTTGCAACAGACTTAAAATTTTAAGACACAACTATATGAAATAATGAGCCAGGAGAAACAGAAATTGGGAAGCAGGAAGGAAGACCACAGGGAAAAACTGCCAATGGTTCCTTTTTCTCCCAAGCTGCATCTTTATAAGACACATTCACTTATAAGGACAAAGACAGTTACAGTCAAAAAGAACCAAATCTTATTTTATATATATGGGTTGTTAGAAATAAGATTACAATTATAAAGACTCGGGAGACCATCTAGTTCAACTTCTTCATAACACAGAAGAAGCAGAAGCATTAGTACTGGACTGCAATTTTACTGAGTTAGACATCTGGCCATGAAATCAGTCAGAATTACTTAAAATACTGCTATAGGATTTTTAATCATTTAGTTAGCTGAAAGGACTCTAGAAATAAGTTAACGAAGTTATTCACAGCCTTTTTTTTTTTTCCTTTTCAACAGACCCTCTTACAGAAAAAAGTACCTCCTTCAGCAGTGATTCTTAGCATGTATTTTGTGTGTGTGTGTGGGGGGGTGATAATTTGAAAAAATGTAAAAGCTCCTCTCCCACCGAAAATCACGTCTACCAAAGCCTTCATTTCAAAAGTGATAAAATTAAGATTCTACAAAGTGAAGTGCTTTGCTCAAGACCCCACCCATAGAAGAAAACCTGAGCCCTCTGATCCTACGGAGAGGATCTTAATTTGCTGTCAACTTAGATATGAAGACTCACCTGGAAAAACCATATAGTTATTATTATAATGAACTGCCTGGTGTAAGACAGGAGACCAGAGATCAATACTAACACCCAGGTTTTCTTTTTATCTTTTTATCCTGGGCATGTTTCAAGGATTAGATTCAAGGTTTGGTGAAAAGCCATTTTTATTTTAGCTACTCAATTTTTCTTCTACTTTTTTTTTTTAAGCTTTTCAAACTGAAATACTGATCTTATGCTACTCTCTCCATTTCCTTATCAACGTTACAACTTCTTGCAACACTACTTTTGCTGCCCACCTCCCACCCTGATGCTTGTGCCTTTTCTCTATTCTGTGTAAGAGATGAAAGGTCAGAAGGTACTCAGGGTTTACAGAACTAGCCTCTCTTATCTGCAATGAAATAACAATTTTGGCATGTGAGTTATCCAATGTAGCAGGTAATGTTTCTTTATTATTTAAAAATTTCCCTCATACATGTGATAGGAAAGCTGTAGAACTTTAACATGTCTATTAATCTTATTTGCAGGTTAAATAAGCTTTTGACAAGAGTGCAAGTCACTGTTGCCCTACAGAGTTCTGAGGAAGCCAAATCCTTCCCAATCTTTTAGTTCTCAAAAATGTTACTACTCACAGAGGACAGAATGTAAAGTTCCCTGGTATCATTCCACAAGCAGCTTTATTGTTTTCTAACATTTTAATACTGTATCAAAGTAAAGATTCCATTTGAAAGTTACCAGGGGGAAGATCTTAGCAGGAGCTAACTATTCTTAGACAGGATAGTTACTGTTTATCAGTTTATTTTTGTAGAGTTATTACCAAGTCAGTTTGTTTTCCAAGTAGATAAAATACCTCCAATATACTCAATACACTTTCCTTTGGCTGAGAACATCTTTTGTTTTTGGACAGAAAAATGGTAAACAATAATTTCTTCATATGGCTAATTTAGTCCCCAAAATGCTGCCTGTGATATCCTGCATCTTCCTTTGTATCCCTGACATTGCTATCTGGCTCCAAGACCCACCATCATGGTTCTCTTCCAACAGGTCAACTAGAAGGCCAATGGCAAAAGTAAACTTCGCATGAAGAAACACAATAAATGTTTGTTGAAAAATAATAAACAAACATCTTTAGTAAAACACTAGTCTATTAGTATAGCTTAATAGTAAAGACAGCTGGCTTCAGATCAAGACAGCCAGGGGTCCTGGCTCTGCCACTAACAGAGTGAATTAAAGCAAGTTATTTAGTTATCTCCTGTTACTTTTTTTGAAAAATGGCTCTCTCATAGAGTTGATGTGAGTAATAAATGAATTAATATATATAAACAGCTTAGAACAGTGCCTGGCCCACAGTAAAAGGTTATATAACTTACGTTCTTAACATTTTCAGGTAAGTGAAAAACTAGCAGGGCTGAATCAGGGTCCTGAAGCTCACCTCATTGTTTACTCCTCGACCCAAGGCATGGAAATAAGAAGGGTTTCTCTTTAGGGGGTCTAACTTCCCTCTCCTGTACCTGCTGTATGACACCTTGTATGCTAGGGGGTCTAACTTCCCTCTCCTGTACCTGCTGTATGACACCTTGTATGCTAATGTCTCTCTCTGTCCCCCATATTCAATACAAAGCTCATGAAAGAAAGTGACAAGTAACTGCTGAGTCCCATCTTTCTTGGTTAAGAATTCAGTAAAGAATAACTTTAGTTTCACCTATTCCATCCTATAACAACATCTGAGACTGCACCAAGTCCAAATTCTCAGATCCTATATAATAGTGGCTTTGAAATCTATGCTCTCATCTCTATGATAGAAGACACATCACCACTTCAACAAAAACAAATAACAAAATAGAGAACCCCCCCTCATGTTCAGGAGAAGAAAAGCTAAATGTCAGCTGTAGAGGAAGGTGATAGGTGGCAAAAACAGACCCTACTGTAAATAATAATCCTGCATTAAAAGACACTGACTGTCAATAAAAGTTGGCATTTAGCGGACTTAATTCAAAATTTCCCTACGATTACTTCAGGAGATCAAGATCTCCACGAAGACCAAAATGCTGGCTATTGGGTGCAGAGACTTACTTTCAAGAGTTCCCCAGGGGCACCTGGGTGGCTCAGTGAGTTAAAGCCTCTGCCTTCAGCTCAGGTCATGATCCTGGGGTCCTGGGATGGAGCCCCGCATCGGGCTCTCTGTTCTGCAGGGAGCCTGCTTCCTCCCCTCTCCCTCTCTGCTTGCTTCTCTGACTACTTGTGATTTCTCTCTGTCAAATAAATAAAACCTTTAAAAAAAAAAAAAGAGTTCCCCACCTTTTCCTTATAGCTTATTATGTGCAGAGCACTGTGCTATGATCAGCCCTGATCCCTAAGGGGCTTCATATCTGGGCAGCACTGGAGAAGGCAAGATAATGTGCTCCACGGTATTCATAATTAGGATGCTTCGGGAGCCCTGTAAAAAGAATGTTTTCATTTCCTCGTGGGTAGGTGTTCTTACACCAAAGCACTAGCAGGTCTCATTTCAGCAGTGACCTGAGAAGAAGAAACATCAGATTTACTCCAAGTAAGCATATGGTTTGAACATATCCCACACGTGGTGCTGACATGAACTGCACCTTCTCTAGGGAAAGGCTTCATAAAAAAGATGGCAATTAAACTGGGTTGGAAATATAAAGTAGATTTCAACATGGTACGGGAAGATGTGGCATAACAGGTTAAAGGCACCGCATGGAAAAAAGCAGAGTGGAGGAAAGTGATTTTCTTTTTTGGGAGAACAGCAAAGATGCCAGCTGACTGAGGTTAGATAATATAGGGCTTCAAATGCCATGACAGGAATTGGAAATATATTCTTGAGACCTACAGTTCTCAAATTTGTTCCTTCTAGGAGCTGCAGGGTTCCAGTGAGGTCTTTTGGGAAATCTAATCTCTCTGCTCCCTCCCTGAGTTTCAACTAGAAAAACTCCACTTTGTTTATACATACACACACACATATGTATATATTCAGCACATGATTTCATGAATAAAGGGAGTCCAGTGTTTTAAAAGAAAAGTTTGAACTGCTTCTGGAACTTAAACAGAAACAAAAACAAAACACCTGGGTCCCATCCCAGACTAATTCGATCAGAAATTAATGAGCACCTAGGACTGAGAACCACTAATCGGAGTCACTGAGGGCCTCAAGGTGCGGTCCAGAAAGCAAAAGCACTATGTAATCCTATAGAGTCAGAATTTACATTTTTTTAAAAAGATTTTTTTTTTTTTAAATTTATTTGAGAGAGAGAGAGGGAGAGAAAGAGAGAGAGAATGTATACACAAGTTGGGGGAGTGGCAGGGAGAGGGAGAAGCAGACTTCCTGAGGAGCAGGGAGCCTGATGTGGGGCTTGATCCAAAGACCTCAAGATCATGACCTGAGCTGAAGGTAGACACTTGACCGACTGAACCTCTCAGGCACCACCAGAATCTACATTTCTGAGAAGATCTCCGGATGACTAGTATATACATTAAAGGTTGACAGGCATTGAAGGAAGGTTCTAAGTAGGGATCACCCAATGAAATCCATGTGATATGATTTACTGGTCATCTTCTACATGTCAGATATGATGCTGGGTACTTTTTGTACTTCTGTGAGCCTCAGTTTTCTTATCTGGAAAAGGAAACTTTATTTACATTGTGGGGCTGTCATAAGAATTAAATATCCATAAAGTGTTATGGCAAAAAGCATTTTTAAAATGGTAGCTATTACCATTAACATATATTTCTTCAAATTATTGCCATTCTGCAAAATTATTGCTATATGAAACTAAGGCTTAAAGAAGGTCAATGGCTTGACAACGGTTACACAGTAAGGGGTTGAACTAAATTTCAAACCTAGAACTATCTCATTTAAAAGCTTCTCTTCTTTCCCACACAATGCTCTGACATCAAGGCTCAGTGTAGACTGGAAGTGAGAGAGACGGAAGACAAGGCAGTACTGATGATATACTAACTGGTGCTAGCATTAGCTTCACACTTCTGTTTAAGAGATTAGAATTGGCCAAAATTATAGACAAGTATGAATAAAAAGCAGGTTTGAGTTATGTAAATCCTAATATCATGTAAACACTTAGCAGCTTAGTTAATATTTATATAATATTTAGTTAGTATTTAACAATATTTAATCTCTAGATAGGTGTATAGAGTTCACAAACCACTTTCATATGCATCATGGTCTTTAACCTTCACCACAATTATGCAAGATGGGATTATTATTCTAAAATGAGATCACTTCATTTTTTCCTCCTTAAACCCCTATTTAATACATAAACCTGGGTTTCCAAATCCCTTATAGTGGCTTTCATGTCAGACCTTGTGTTAAAAAAAAAAAATCCAGATTTTCAGTGACATGCGTAGAGTTCATCTCCTATCCTTTTCCCCTTTACGCCATCATCAGAGGTCAGAAGATACACCGGTTTTTGGTCAAAGGAAATAAGAACAGGGCAGGCAGCATAGGTATATCTAGCTTGTTTGCTTCATTCGGCTCAACCGAATGAGCCACCCAGGCACCCTGCTACATCAATTTTCTACAGAAGCTATTATAACCTTTCTGATTTCAGCCATTGCCTTCTCTCTTTTTAAGCAAGTACTTGACTGAGCTCTCTGGGTTCTTGGCAGAAGTGCTGCCCCAACTGGAGGAGAGTTTTTTTTTGTTTTTTTTTTTTTAAGATTTTGTTTATTTATTTGAGAGAGAATAAGTGAGAGAGAGCATGAGAGAGGAGAAGGTTAGAGGGAGAAGCAGACTCCCCAAGGAGCTGGGAGCCCGATGCGGGACTCGATCCTGAAAGTCCGGGATCATGACCTGAGCCGAAGGCAGTCGCTCAACCAACTGAGCCACCCAGGCGCCCCTGGAAGAGAGTTTTTAAGAGATCAGCCCCACAAAACACCTCAGTAGAGATGAGAGAATAAGTAACCAAACAGAAGACTAAGAAGTCACTTCTTGGCTTTTGGTGTATTCATTAAATCTACTGAGGTATGTCCCCTATTTCCCACATTCTTTGTGCCAACATTTCTGAGGCATCCTTAAAAATCTACAAAATTCCTCATTCTATAGCTATAAAGATACATGTTTTTAAAATGGAAGCAAATGAAAGGCTCTAGAAACATTCTGTTCCTCACAATAATCACACAGGTGTAGCTATGACAGCACTTTTATTTTGCCTAGTTGTCTAGGAACAGCCCATTATGTCCTTGTTTTCATGAGAGATTTCTGCAGTCTGCCCTTGTAAAACATTTATAGAAGTGACTTCCTGCACTCAACTTAGTGATTTAATATTATACAAAGTTCATTAGTCATGGTATCTACATCATTTAAAAAAAAAAAGATTTTATTTATCCACTTGACACAGAGAGCAGAAATAGGCAGAGGGAGAGGGAGAAGCAGGCTCTGTTGAGCAGAGAGCCCGATGTTGGGCTCGACCCCAGGACCCTGGGATCATGACCCCACCCGAAGGCAGCCGCTTAACCGAATGAGCCACCCAGGCACCCTGCTACATCAATTTTCTACAGAAGCTATTATAACCTTTCTGATTTCAGCCATTGCCTTCTCTCTTTTTAAGCAAAACAAACAGATTTTATTGAAGATCTTCTATTTTAAGAACAACCCATTTGTAGTATCCGTAATAATTCCTGTCAATGTAGAGTATCTTTGAGGAATTTAGTGGTTTTTGCTTTTGGCGGTGCTACAATGGTGGAAATACCTTAACACTGCCCATCCCCATCTTAGTGTCTGCTAATACACAGGGCTGTTGGAGGCCAAGCAGATTTAATTTACCCAATTCTCAGCTTGCATTAACCTTTGAATAATAATGCACAGCTGAGGCTGCTATAAGAAACAAACTGAGGAATGAATAATTAAAAACATCTCCTCAGCCTTGGAAAGACCAATTCCTAACCATTAGGGGAGGTTTAATTGTGACTACAGCATTAAAAAGGCTAATTGTATTCTTTATAAATTGAAACAAATGCTAAGGACACAGTGTGACTACAATATATGTAGTATATGAAAAGCAAAGCTCTGAAAGCACCCAGTAATCAATTCAAATGAAAAAAGTAAGAGTAGTCTGATTCTAAAGAAAAACAATTACTTCTAAAGATGGGCACTCTTATTGTCAACATATAGAAAAAACTGCTACTACTTATAAAAAGCTATTATACTTTGGATACAGGTGGACTGGCTGGAATAGCATTCAAAGGGATAGAAATGTTAAAGCTGAAACAAAAGATTGAGAATAGAATAGATTACAGGAAATCCCTACCTTCTTTCAATCTGTCAAGTGCTTATGCCAGCTGGGATTCTTCTTTGCTTTTGATGGATTTCATTTTCCTTTGGGAACCGAAATCTAATGTAGCTGTCATATTTATGTGTTAAGATCACTAAACAGTTGTTGTTATTTTATGTACTTGCTAATAATTGTTAATATCTAATACAATTTTTAAACCAAAGACAACCCTCTTTATCTGAATAGCTGGAAACAATTATATCTGTTACTAGACCTCCAGCAAAGGGCAGGACATCTCCTTAAATCAAGGAGGGCAGCTTCCTCCTATTACTGACTTTAAAACATGTATCTTTAATTCTTCAAATTGGGAAGTTTTTCTTGCACTTAATTATATTTTGCTAAATTTAAGGTCTTTTCCTTTACCTCTGTTCAAAAAACCATTATTGTTAGTGCCCTTCTCCTAATAACATTTCTATTACTGGGAATTAGGGAGATAGAAACCTTTCTTCTATATGAAGCAATTTTGTGGCGTTTAAAATGACTTTAGTTTTCATTCCTATGCTTTTTTTGTTCTCTGAATCTTCTCTAATTTTTGGTCTAACTTATTATAGATGACTCTTTGTACATAAGAGGTAAAAGGGTGACAAGTGAGAACAGAATTGGATTCGTTATTTTGGTATAGAACAGCTTCTCATTTGGGAGAACAAGAATATTATTTTTTTTCTTGTAGGTTATATTCTTGATATTTTCTTGTACCACATAAATTTTTGATATAAGAAAACTGTTGGCTTATACTGAACTTGTTTCCTATTGGGACTAAAAATTTCACAGTTCTACTTGTAATTAGTCACCACTGGAAAGAGTTCTCATTACTCCACTTTCCTCTGAATGTCACTACAACATTGTCAGCACTCTCAAATTGTCAGATACTAGTTTAAATTTCCTCTGGTATTCAGTCTATTGTATTTTTCTCAGAGTTAGCTGTTTTCTAACACTTGGTTTCACTCCATCCCTACCAAAATAAATGATCCCTACCCCTGGTTTCCCACAAGCCATGACTTCTGCCTCTGTGACAGCACTAACCTAGGCAGGCTTTGTTGTTCTTGGCCTTCAGCAGAGGGGTCCCTTGGGGGCAGGTACTATGTCTTACTCATCTTTGCATCCTTGTCAGCTGCAATGGTGTCTGGAACCCAGCAGATACCCAGAGAACATTTTTTGATTCAATGTGAATTCATAAAGAACTGACACTTTTAAGAGTGACCAAAAAGAACTGAGGGCAAAGTAGATACTGAATAAATATATGATTAACTTTTTTGGGGGAGGGGAAGGATGGAATTATATTTTATTTTAATCTTTTTAATTTTAAAAGTTTTAAATTTATAGAAACATTGCGAAGGTGAAGAGTACATAGTCCCTATATACCCTATAGCCAGTTTCCTCTAGTATTAACATTTTACATAGTATGGTACATTTGTCACAAATAATGAAGCAATATTGATACATTATTATTATTATTCTCCTTAATTTATTGAGATTTCCTTGGTTTTTATCTAATGTTCTTTTTCTGTTTCAGGATTCCATCCAGGATACATATTATTTAGTAGTTGTACCTTTTTATGTTCCTTTCTTTTTTATAAAAATACAGGCATGCCTCATTTTATTATACTTTGCTTTATAGCACTTTGCAGATACTGCATTTTTTACAATTTGAAGTTTGTAGCAACTCTGCCTCACAAGTTTGTCAGCACCATTTTTCCAACAGTATGAGCTCACTTTATGTCTCTGAGTCACAATTTGGTAATTTTCCAATATTTCAAACTTTCTCATTATTATTATATTTGTTATAGTTACAGTGGTCTCTGATATTATTAATTGTTTTGGGGTACCATGACCACACCCATATGAGACAACAAACTTAATTGAGAAAAACTGTGTTCTGACTGGTCTACTGATTGGCCATTCCCCCTCTCCCTCTCTGTGGGCCTCCATATTCCCTGAGATACAAGAGTAACAAAATTAGGCCAATTAATAACCCTACAATGGCTTCTATGCGCTCACATAAAGGGAAGAGTTGCATATCTCTCACTTTAAATTAAAAGCTAGAAATTATGAAGTTTAATGAGGAAGACATGTCAAAGGCTAGGATAGGCTGAAAGCTAGGGCTCTTACAGAAAATAGTTAGCCAAGTTGTGACTGCAAAGGAAAAGTTCTTAAAGAAAATTAAAAGTGCTGGTCCAGTGAACCCAGGAATGATGACAAAGCAAAGCAGCCTTATTGTTGCTATGAAGAAAGTTTTATGGTCCAGACAGAGGATCAAACCAGCCACAGCCTTCTGTTAACAAAGTAAAGCGGGAAGTGATCCTGTAGAAGCTGCAGCAAGTGATTCAGAAGATCTAGATAACTGATGAAGATGGCTACATTAAACAACAGATTTTCAGTGTAGATATAACAGCCTTATACTGGAAAGAAATCCATGTAGGACTTCCATAGCTGGGGAGAAAAAGTCAATGGCTTGGCTTCAAAGATTTGAAGGATAGGCTGGCTCTCTTGTTACAGGCTAACGCGTTGGTGACTTTAAGCTGAAGCCAATACTCACTGACCATTCTAAAGATCCTAGGGCTCTTATACATTATGTTAAACCTACTCTGCTTGTGCTGTATAAATGGAACAACAAAGCCTAGATGACAGCTCATCTATTTACAACATGTTTTATGGAATATTTTAAGTTGCATTGTTGAGACCTACTATTCAGAAAACAATGATTCCTTTCAGGATATTATTGCTCATCGACAATGCACCTGGTCACCTAACAGTGCTGATGGAGATTTTTAGTAAGATTAATGTGTTTTCAGTCCTGTTAACACAACATCCATTCTGCAGCCCATGAATCAGGAGTCATTTTGACTTTCAAGTCTTATTATTTAAGAAATACATTTTGTAAGGTTATAGCTGCCATAGATAATGATTCCTCTGATGGATCTGGGCAAAGTAAATTGAAAACCTGGAAAGAATTCGCAATTTTAGATGTCATTAAGAACATTCGTGATTCATGGGAAGAGGTCAAAATATCAACATGAATAAGCCAACCCTCACAGATGACTTTGAGGGATTCAAGGCTTTAGTGGGGAAGTCACTGCTGATGTGGTGGAAACAGCAAGAGAACTAGAATTAGAAGTGGAGCCTGAAGATGGGACTGGATTGCTGCCATCTCATGATAAAACTTTCAACAGATAAGGAGTTATTTCTTCCAGATAAGCAAAGAAAGTGGTTTCTTGAGATGACTCTACTACTGGTGAACATGCTGAGAAGACTGTTGAAATGACAACAAAGGATTTAAAATATCACATAAACTGAGTTGATAAAGCAGTGGCAAGGTTTGAGAGGATTGACTCCAATTTTGAAAGAAGTTCTACTGTGGGTAAAATGCTATCAAATGGCATCGTGGGCTAGAGAGAAAGTGTTCGGGAAAGGAAGAGTCTAGAGATGCAGCAAACTGCATTGCTGTCTTATTTTAAGAAACTGCCACAGCCACCGCAACCTTCGATAATCACCACCCATTAGTCAGCAGGTATCAAAAACAAGACAAGACCCTCCACCAAGAAAAAGATCAACTCCCTCAAAGGTTAGATGATGGTTAGCACTTTTTAATCAACAAAATATCTTTTAATTAAGTTATATACATTGTTTTTATTAGACATAATGTGATTGCACACTTAATAAAATATAACATCATATAAACACTACTTGTATATGCACTAGGAAATTAAAAAAATTAATTTGACTCACTCTATTATATTTGCTTTACTACAGTGGTCTGAAATCAAACCTATAGTATCTTTAACCTACGCTTGTAATAAAATAAAAACTTAAGTAGAGAAACTGTGTTATGGAAATACTTGGTACTATCTTTGCAACTTTTCTGTAAATCTAAAGTTATTCCAAAATAAAAGTTTATTTGTGCTCACTCTGGCATCACATATACTAAAATTGGAACTATACAGAGATTAGCATGGCCCCTTCACAAGGATAACATACAAATTTGTGAAGAGTTCCATACTTAAAAAAAAGAAAAAAGAAGTTAATTTAAGAACTGACACTGAAAACAACAAAAGCAATGGCTTTCTTGAATTTCCTTAAAAAAATTCTATACGTACAAATGTTCATCTTGTACAGTATGTTTGTTTTATTTTTATTTAATTTTTAAAAAGACTTTATTCACTTATTTGACACAGAGAGAGAGATCTCAAGTAGGCAGAGCAGCAGGCAGAGAGAGTGGGGAAGCAGCCTCCCCACTGAGCAGAGAGCCTAATGTAGGCTCGATCCCAGGACCTGAAATCATGACCCGAGCCGAAGGAGAGGCTTAACCCACTGAGCCACCCAGGTGCCCCAATAAGTTTAAGTTTTAAATTTAAGTATATGATTACTCATCTCTCTATATGGAAGTTTTCCCAAAATATTGTCAAATGCTTTACATTAGCTACATTCTAATTCTATTAATCATACTGGTAACAGGATAGTACTGACCAAAAATATCAGTAAAATATCAACATTAAAACTACTTGCTTTCTGGGGAGGAGAAGCATAGGGAGAAGTGAGGGTGGGGATATTTCAACTAGATCAGTTCTGTACTCAAGTTTGAGTGTACCAATTCAGTTTGCTTGATCTTTTGCTCCCCAGACCACCAACCCTTCCACGGTATATTAGTTATTTATTCTCATTACTAAGCTCAATGAAAATGGATACCCAGTAAAAGAAAAGTTAGCTGAAATGCCAATGGCTACTTTCCAGTGAATGAGATCATGACATTTTAGGAACCCAAAATACCTTCTAAAACCCATCTCCCCTTTTTCTAAAGACTATGGATAGGCTGTGTCATTCAAGATTTTGTTGGAAGCAAATTATGTCAATTGAATTCAAAAGAAATGATACAACACCCCCCACCCCGACATAGTTAAGATTTGCTCCGTAGTGATTTATCAGTTCTGCAGGCTCTGTCACATTCCAAACTGTCCAGATGTCCATTCTTGTGACTTCCAGTAAGCAAGCGGTGGAGAATGCATTGCTGATAGCACCACAGCTCCAATATAACTACTAATAGACAGTAAAGCTACTTTTTAATATTGTAGTCCCAAACTTTCTGTGTTATAACTGCCTATCAAATGTCTGTCCATGAAGTTATAAAGGAGATCAGTACAGAATGTAAACTGATAAGAATGGGATTGTTTGAGAGACCTGAGAAAGAAGTGGGGTTGACTGAGCAACAGTTAGTTACTTCAGCATACCTGCACATTTGACCATTTATCCCCTCATTTACTCTGAAGGAAGAAAAGAAAAGGGAGAAACAAGGAAGTGGGAGATAAAAGAAAGATAAGAGAGAGGAGTAAAAACTAGGTCTGAGACCATTAAAATGTGACAGAATACACTTAGAATTTACTATTACATTTTTAAAAGCTGACAGAATTGAATTTTCTTGTCCTATTCCAGTTCAAGCCCCAGTGAGTATAAAAACCTAGTTTTCTTTAGATAGAATATATTCTTTAAAATGTATAAAAGCAGGGGCACCTGGGTGGAACAGTTGATTAAGCAGCCAACTCTTGGCTTTGGGTCAGGTAATGATCTCACGGTCCTGGGATGGAGCCCACTTCTGGCTCTGCGCTCATCAGGGAGTCTGCTTGTAGAGTCTCTCTTCTTCCTCTGCCCGCCCCCCATCCAGTAACTAAAACATCTCCACCAGATTTGATTTACATTTATTGCTTTAGCATACCATGACTTCTTCTTAAAAATGGTGTTTTCTTCTTTAATAACATAAAGAAATGCTTAAAATGTTAAATAAAAGGGAAAAGTGATATAAATGAAGTCAATTTACTTATTTATTCATGTATTCAACAAATACATTCTAAGATCCTTCTGTGTGTAGGTCACATAGGTAATGCAGATTTAGCATCAAACAAAACCAAACTCTTTATGTTCATGGAATTCATATCCTAATGAAGAGAAGATAACACTAAGCAAATAAAAAAGTAAACACACAGTTTGATGGTGAGAACTAATGGGGAGCAATAAAACAGGTTTGGTAAAGGCAATGATTCCAAATTATTTCTAAAAACAAAATAAAACCTAAAACACATATATAGAACATTTAGGTATTACTTTATGAAATTTATCTACTTCTATTAAGTTGTATTTTCCCACTCCAAAAACAATCACGTAAAAGCTCCTAAAAATATGTTAGCACATAATAGACTCTTTTCTCTGCGAACTGTAATCTTATTTAGTTGTATGTTCATAGTTGGCTAAGGATTTGCAAAATAGCAAGAAAAACTGTCCTAATCCATGTAAGAGTTCTTTCTATTTTAGGTTAACAATTTATCCACTGCAAACACAATTATACTGTTTAGGACCAGAGCATGCTAAATATTCACAGTGTAATTTTTTAAACGACAATTTTGGTAAAGATTATACCTCTTCAGCTGAATCTTTTTTTTTTTTTTTAAGATTTTATTATTAATTTGACAGACAGAGATCACAAGTAGGCAGAGAGGCAGGCAGAGAGAGAGAGAGGAGAAAGCAGGCTCCCTGCTGAGCAGAGAGCCCAATGCGGGACTCGATCCCAGGACCCTGAGATCATGACCTGAGCCGAAGGCAGCGGCTTAACCCACTGAGCCACCCAGGCGCCCTTCAGCTGAATCTTAAAGACAGAAAATGTTTTTAGTAAAAGAAGGAATTTAACACACAAACTTCCAAAGTTAAATCAACACAACTGGAAATAAAAAGCTCTGAAACTTATCAGTTAATGTCAGAACATTCCAGTTTGATTATTCCTATAATTTTATGTATGATGTAGGTAGCAGTTTTTATAGTATACATGGATGTATAATAATAAAAATAGTTTATTAAACACTGAGCACAGTAGAAATGAAAAATCAAATTATTTAGATTCATTAAATTTAAATTGTGGGTCAATATCTTTTAGTGGTTTTCTACTGCCAATTTCATAAATTGTATAGCTTCAAGTATAATAAATATATCTGATGTCTTTGCTCATAGAAGCACTACTAGTATTAAGAAAATATTTGAATTGCCAAAACACAACACTATTTCTTAAATTTCAAAACAACAGCAACAAAAAAGAACCTCAGAGACAGGTAAAATAATCCCACCAGGTCGCAGACAGAAAAGCAAACCAATATTGATAAAAATATGTTGGGAAAGGAATAAAAATCTACTTTAAAAAGAAAATTCGTTTGCCGGGTTATTTGGGGAATGCCAAAAACAATAAGGAAAGGGAAGGAAGAAGCATGTGAACTTCAAATACTATAAAACAGGTGATAACTCATATAGTGAATGGGAATCCTTGGGTATTCTATGCTTCTGCTTGGATTGGCCGTAGTTCATTTCGAAAGCCCAAAAAATCACCACAGAGAAATTGATCCTCTAATTTTAAATTTAGACTCAATTACTTAGATGGCAAAAGAAAATCAACTCATCCTTGTTCAAAAAGACTCAATTTGCTGTAGACACATTAAGAGTATTCACAGGTTCACCTCTAATGTTCAGCTTGCCAACTCAGAGGCCTTGTACGGCAATTAAGGTAAGCAGCAGTTGAGGAGAAGGGTCTATGTTTTGGTAGTTATGATATTATAACATATAAGCATATTTCTCTTAGAATAAACATATATAAATGTGTTCTTCCTTTTACTAGAACAGTCTCAATGCCAGGAAAATATTAAAGACCTGCTACTATGTTTGTAAACTTGGCTCACATGGATTTCAAAGAGAGTTGTATGTTTAATTAAAAAATCCAGCACAAAACAATTGAGATCTGTTTTCCTTTCATAGTTAATCATGCTTTAAAAATAAACTCTTGAAAAAGTTCAAACTCATATCTTGGCAGGTTCCTGCTCCAACATAAACCCTAGCTGATTGAAGTTTTGCTTTATTGATTAGAATTTTAAGAAATCCATTTTGTTCAATTTAACTATGCTACATATTAATAATAGAGTCACAAACAGAGACCAAGAGAAATATACTCAGGGATAATTGAAAAGAGAATGGATTATTACTCTTCCTAACAATGTTGCTAAAGGACTTCACTTAGAAAAATGGTTTCAGGGGCGCCTGGGTGGCTCAGTGGGTTAGGCCGCTGCCTTCGGCTCGGGTCATGATCTCAGGGTCCTGGGATCGAGTCCCGCATCGGGCTCTCTGCTCAGCAGGGAGCCTGCTTCCCTCTCTCTCTCTCTCTCTGCCTGCCTCTCCGACTACTTGTGATTTCTCTCTGTCAAATAAATAAATAAAATCTTTAAAAAAAAAAAAAAAGAAAAATGGTTTCAGAGACAGAACCTCTGAGAATGCTTACTCTCAGGGAGTAGAAAGAGTGAAACTAGAAGCATACCAAGAACAGAAAAATCTAGATGAGATCCTGTTAGGTTTGATTGACCTTTCTGACACTGTAAGAGTTATCAAGAGGGCTTAAAAAACATCAGTTCTCTGAGCAAAGCCATGATGAGTAGATAAAAGTATACCTACCCCTGATAATGTAAAGGCCAGGAAACAAAGATAATCATCACAGGGTTACTCCTAAGAAGGAACCTTATGGGAAGAAACCAGAGGCTGATGTGGACCGGAAAGGGACCAAACAGAGAAAAGGACACTGAGGAGAGAATCCATGTTCAATCTACAAAATGGGTGGTCACCAAGAAGGTGAAAGAGAACACCAAAAGAATACATACACTGGATTGTGTTAGTTTTTTAAGTATATTACTTCTTTTAACTCATGGCCAGCATTCATGAACATTAAAATGTTATGTTACTCTGCATATAAGTAACAAAGGTAGATTTAAAAGCTATTTATCTCAGTGGTAGGATGATTAACAACTGTTAATTGGAAAATTAGGCATTATTTCTATAAAACAAAAAATAGTAAGATAATATTTTGTATTCACAATTTGCCCACCAGATAAATTTGTGGGTCTTCTGAGGTTTAGCCACCTGTTCTTAGGCAACATCTAAGTACAGATGTGTTTGTATAATAAAGGTCATTTGATCTTTTTGTTTCTCATTTATTCATTATAATTAATTCAAAGTCACTGAACCAGATGCATGAAGTAAAGAAAAGAATTACTCATGGCCTTAAGAAAAAAAGAAAATCTTTTCCCAGGTTCTAAAGGATAAAAAAGAGAACTTGGAAAATTTTCCTAGAATTCCACAGAATTACTGAAGTTAAGGTTCTTCTCAAACATTTAACACTTTGGAAAACTTGTGTTCCATTATTATAACTCACTAGACTGGAAAGGGACTATTCTATTTATTTCAAAGGTCCAAGAGAGCTTATATATTTAGTTTTTCAGAGGACTTAAGTCTCACCTATAAGGTAGGGATATGGTGTGGCTCCCAAAGGCTAGTTGTAGCTGAGCTTTAGTTTCACTTCAGTGAAGAAAACAAAATGTCTTTATTATAACCAAGGGTATATTAATTCATCCATTAAAAGAAAATGCAGATGCTAGATCCTGGGTGCATGGTGGTAAGACACAGCTGCTCTTCTCGAGTCTTAAAAAATAAAGGGAGAAGACAGACAAGTTCAGGGACAATTACAATGTACTACGATGAATGCTGTCTGTAATAGGAGTAAGTACTGAGCACCTGTGAAAGCAGAGAGAAAAGGCCCCTCAACCAACTTTCGAGAGATGAGATCTCAGATATTCAAAAAAGTTATCCAAGAGTACGGGAAGTGGAAGGAAAGGCAGGGAGAGAAAGGCAGGTAGGGGAAGAGCATAGGCAAACTGCAGGAGGCAAAAGACAAGAGGAAGTTTCTTGCAGAAAACTAGGCGTTGTATGGTGTGTGAGAAAGGGTGAGGCAGGAAAGGTAAGCAGAGTCAGACCAAGAAAGCACTTTTATGCAGTGCTCCACTGGACTTACCCTGAAGGGAATGGAATCAGGAATAGGTTTTAGAAAGAGAAGTGAACATGAACATATTTTTGTTTTAGACAGACCTCTCTGACAGCAGCGAGGAAGGGGAGACTGGGGACATGAGACCAGTCAGGAGCTTTACAGTACTCAAGGTAGAAGACGATGGTGGTAATAACAGTGTCCTGGAAAGAAGTCTGAATTCTGGAGCCAAGACACAAAAGGAACATGCTGAATTTGAAGGAGCTATAGGATGTCCAGGTGCCAATGCCCAGCCAAGTATGAAATTTAGGTGAAAGAACTGTTGCAAACTAGATTTGTGAGAAAAACAGAACACAGTGGGTATTCCGAGCCCCAGGAGTAGATCAAGTTATGAGAAAGCTAGCAGTGAAAATGGGGAGATATTAGGAGGGTGTTCTTATGAGAAACAGTCATGGACATTTAAAAGTATAGCCTAACATGAGGAACCAAATGAGGAAAGTCAGGAGAGCATGGCATTACAGAGGCTAAGAGTGAGGAAAGCACTTGAAGGGAAAAAAAAGAAGTCAACAGTGTAACATACTGCAGAATGGTAGAGAAAATAACATTGAGAAAGGTCCCTCAGTTTTTATTTTTTTTTGTTCAATTCAATTTTATTTCATATTTTTTGTGGGTGTATATATATATATATATATATTTATGTGTATATATATATAATATACTTTTTAAATTTTTTAAAATTTCTTTTCAGTGTAACAGTATTCATTGTTTTGGCACCACACCCAGTGCTCCATGCAATATGTGCCCTCCTTGGTCCATCAGTTTTAGTGAAAACTGACGTTCGTGACTTTGAGAAGAGCAGTTTAAGTGAAATGTCTGGCATTGTGTGTTGTGGATTAAGGAAGAATGCACAATAAAAGAGATTAAAAGAGGGACAATGTGTTTCTCTCTCTCAAAGTCTGGATGGAAAGGGACAGAAAGGAATGTGGCTTGAAGAGGACTCAAGAGGGGATGAATACAAAGTATTAGGCAAGAGGGAGGATGAAATCATAGACAGAGCATTGAAATTTCTACCAGGACAGGAAGGAGAGAAGGAAGATAGAAGAATGAGGTTTAGCACAATGTTAGCCTCACATGTGTGGAAACAGCACAGTTTATGTCCAGACTGCCACCTTGGTTGTGTGCCCATGGGTAAATCTGACCATGTACAAATTGAAAGTTTTCTGGTTCTCAGTTTACTCTTCTTAAGATGAGGATGGTAGAGTAGATAACCGCTAAAGTGCCCTTCAGTAATAAAGTTCGTAATTATAATTATAATCTCATGAGGGTTTTTTTTTTTTTTGTCTTTTTGGGGTTTTTTTGGTGATAGAAGACTATAAAAACATACTAAAATGTACAGAAGCGGACTTACTTCTGTCTGATATCCACACAGTCAAAAAGCACTTCGAACCAGAATTACATTGTAAAGAAAAAACCAGACTCACTGTGTGGCTCAGGCATGTAACAGAAATGTTCAGTCTGGCCTCGTCTGCCCAACCACAAAAACTGAGACTGGTTGGTGTTTCTTTTGACTCCTGGAGATAATCAGTAAAGACCATGTAAATTGATTTTGAGTAACAGGAAGCTACTAAAATATTCAGAAAAACTAAAGTTCTTTCTACAAAAGTATTTAAATGAAATCAAGGAAGATCTTACCTCCATTATGTTTTTAAAATTTCCTTTCTTAAATATCATTTTCATTTAACTATAACAAAAGTTTCTTACTCAAGCCATTTTCAATGTGTGTTGACAGAGTGGGGAAAAGGCACTCTGTTCTTACTAATTTAGAGACCCCATCTCTTTCCATTGAAATCAGAAGTTCTTAACCTCTTTTTTGTTCCATGACTCATTTGGCAGTTGGATGAAGCATATGAACCTCTTCTCAGAATAATGTTTTTAAATGCATCATATAAAATGCATAGTATTACAAAGGGAACACTATATTAAAATATGATTGTCAAAGTATTTAAAAATTTGGTGTTATAAATGTGCTTCCTTATTAGATTCAATGACAAAATTTAATCTGAACTGGTGAATCCAGTAATTATTGTAATCTTGAAGCAGTGAGGCACAGATATTATTTTGAGGTATCTGAAAGAAAAATAGTATGATTTCTACTGGTGTCAAGAAACACTGTGCAAGACCCTTTGCACCCAGCAGGCCAATAAGCGAAGAGAATGTACATGGTGCCTGGAAGTACTTTGTATTTCTGCCACCCCACCTCAGCGGATAGAACTGAGTCATATGGACCACTACCTAGTGCTAGGAAACAGAATTTCACTAGCTCTTACTCTGAAATTTCATTTTGTTTTTTTTGGGGGGTGGGGGAAGGGCTTTTATCTGAAACTCATTCTCTTCAGCAAGAGCTCAAAAGAACAACACTTCAATTCTTGAAATATCCATAACCATTTATCTATGGTAGTCACACTGGAAGGTAAGTTTGGCTGGATAGAAAATCAGTTGCTCATGTTTTTCATCCTTGAGTGTCTTAAATATAGTACTTCATGGATTTTTCTTCAATCAACTACTTTTTCAATCTTTTCAAATTCCAATTTATGTTTTCTTTCCTATCATATAGTATCAAACATTTTTTTTACTTTGTTTTAAAATAATAGTTCATAGTTTCCATCTATTTTGTAGACTTTTGGGGACATGTATGTTTTCATTGTTGGGATATTATTTTGTTCTTTATTTTTTCCTTAAAAATCTTTGCTTAATTTTCTTTTTTTAATGAAATAAGTTTTCCTATACTTTGAAAAGAATAGCCCAGGATAGTTTTTCCAACTTCATGATTCTAGAATTTTCTCTTCTCTTGTTTTCACAAAGTGATTTTTTAAAAAATGGCCTTCTACTTTGTGGGACTGCCTCTGTTGTCATCACCTGCTTTATTTATCTTTTTAAAAGATTTTATTTATTTATTTGATGGGAAGGGGGGGTAAATGAACTCAAGCAGGGTGAGCTGCAGAAGGAAAGGGAAAAGCAGGCTGCCCAATGAGCAGAGAGCCCCACGAGGGACTCAATCCCAGGACTCTGAGATCATGACCTGAGCCATAAGGCAGATGCTTAACTGACTGAGCCACCCCAGGTGCCCTTTTTATCTGTGTACTTATTTATTAATTTACTTTTAAAATTTATACTGAAACTTCTTACAAAAAGAATTGAAAGCATTTTTTATGGTTTATCATTTTTAAGAGCTATATATATATATATATATATATATATTTTATTGGATATAGTTGACACACAATATTAGTTTCAGGTGTATAACATAGGGTTCACAACTCTATACATTATGTTATGCTCACAAGTGTAGCTACCATCCATCACCATACAACACTACTGTAATACCGTTGACTATGTTCCCTGTGTTTTACCTTCATTCCCATGACTTACTCATTCCGTAACTAGAAGCCTGTACCTTCCATTCTCCTTCATCCATTTTGCCTGTTCCCCCACCCCACTCCCTCTGGTGATCATCAAATTGTTCTCTGTATTTATGGTCCTGTTTCTGTTTTTTGGTTTGTTTTGTTTTTTAGATTCCACATATAATTGAAGCTTATGGTATTTGTTTTTCTCTGACTTATTTCACTTAACATAATAATCTCCTATATATATATATATATATATATATATATATATATATATTCTCTACTATAGATATAAAATGGAATATTATATGTATCTACTTTTATATATAGATATATATCCATATACATATCTCACATCTTTTTTTATTCATTCATCAACTAATGGACACTTGGATTGCTTCCATATTTTGGCTATTATAAATAATGCTATAATAAATACAGTATGTGTTTATTAACTTATGCATGTATCTTATCAAATTAGTGTTTTCATTTTCTACTACACCCAGTAGTAGAACTGATGGATTGTATGGTGTTTCTATTTTAAATTTCCTCCATACTGCTTTCCACAGTGGCTACACCAACTTACATTCTCATTGCCAGTGCACAAGGATTCCCTTTTCTCTACATTCTTGCCAACATTGATTATTTCTTATCTTTTTTGATACTAGGTGTTCTGACTAGGTGTTAAAGTGATATCTTATTGTGTCATTGTGCCATCACCTGGTTTTTATCTGGATTTTTTCCTCCCCTCCTCCCCTATTGCCCTGTACAGCTCAATTTGGATTCTACTTCAAGTAGCTTTTCTCTTTGAGATTTGTTTTGGAAGGGAGCTTTGGTTTGCTTGTTTCAAAAGTATATAAGAACCAGAATGATCCAGCACCATCAAGCTGAATTGCTTCTCAGTCCCCTTGTATTCACCTATGAATTAGATCTTACAAAAACACCCATCTAATCTCAGCATCTACTCCAATTGGATTAATGTGCTTGCCAGTGAGTAGCTGCCGGCAATTGGAGGGATTTTCTATTCTCAGGGCTATCAGCTGCCCTGTTTCTTTTCCTCTCTGCTCCCTCCCACACAGTTAATGGACCCATATGAATCTTGTAGTAGTTGGTAATTGGTCCTTACCAGCTAATATCTGGGGGCTAGAGGGGGTACCTGGTTTTGACATAGCTGCTATATATAGATTTTGATTCTGATATCCTAGTTGCTCTACCTGTTTTTATGAAGAAATTAAAGAATGATGCCACTGCTGCCAATCTTTCAGGGATCTTCTTCCTGAAATTTGTGTTTTTTATTTAAAATAATTATTGTTCAAAGTCTGCTTCAGAATAATATGAATTGGGGCTGTCAGTCATTCTAACAAATAGTAAAACATCGGTGATTTTCAAACTATAGTCCTTGGAACCATGGGAGATTTACGAATATGTGTATGCATGCCCGTGTGTGTACATGCACCTCTGCTTTCCTTTCTTCACCCCATTTTGAACAAAGGGGATCCACTGAGCTTCCATGAAATATTCTGTTTGAAGAAACGATTACATGGTTAAAACTGTCTGAATACCACTGTTCAGGAGTCATCTTTTAAAATCAGTATTAAAGGGGCACCTGCGTGGCTCAGTGGGTTAAGCCTCTGCCTTTGCCTCGGGTCATGATCTCAGACTCCTGGGATGGAGCCTCTCTGCTCAGCAGGGAGCCTGCTTCCTCCTCTCTTTCTGCCTATCTCTGCCTACTTGTGATCTCTGTCTGTCAAATAAATAAATAAAATCTTAGAAAGAAAAAAATAAAAAAAATGATATCAGTATTTAAAACCCAAGTAAAGTGTCATAAAACAGATTTAGTATTCAGAGAAATAATTCAAAACAAGAACTAAAACCAGAATTCAAGCCAAAAAAAAAAAAAAAAAGAGTACTTTTCAATAATCCCTCATGTTTTTTCAAAGGCTTGGGGAAAAAGTATGTATTTATTATATTCCTTTACATTTCTGTTAACAATTTCAACTATGGTATCAAATATAATTCTTAAATTGTCCAACTATTTGCTTAGAACAAATATGAAAATTTAAAGTTACATATGCTTAATCACAACAATGATCAACCAAATTCAATTTTTCCACTTTGTCTTATCTATTTAAAATTTCAATTTCCCTTAGAGGTGTTATGAATGAAATGCTTAAAAGAACAACTTAAGAAAAAATAAAAACAGGACCCTAAATGTAAGTGCTTGTTGATTCCTTGTAGGCCAATCATTCTGGTAGATACTACAGTATACTATACACCCATGAAATTGAACCTCATGGATCCACCTGTCAGTCCCCTGGATCCAAGAGATCAAGATCCATACCTTCTGGTAAGCAAAGAAATTTTCATTTCCCTAGATGGTGAGATTCCCCAGAAATCAAGGAGGGTAGAGCCATCTTAGAATTCTGGCAAACCAGAAAATAAAGAATGGGGCACAGCAACAGTAACCCTTCAGAGATATATAAGGCCCAGTTTTAAGATTTGTTGGTGGATTCTAATGTATCATTTGAGATCTCCACATTTGATCTCTGGTAAATAGGGTCTTCTCAGGAAATCTCTTATTACTGTAATACTTTCAAACT
This sequence comes from Mustela nivalis, assembly GCF_964662115.1. Lineage (NCBI taxonomy): Eukaryota > Metazoa > Chordata > Mammalia > Carnivora > Mustelidae > Mustela > Mustela nivalis. Next base: position 137,252,820 of record NC_139020.1, on the reverse strand, counting down.
TTCCAACCTGGCTGACAGATAGCAGCTTCTTTTACTAGAAGTTTCAGATTAGTACTACTTGGGCCTTTTAACATTTGCCTACAGGGTTGCAGGCCAGATAAACAAGGCACTGTAAATCCTTATTCAGAAACTTGCCAGACTGAAACAATATTCAAGGATTGTGTGTACAGGAAATCTGTGAAGATGAGGGAAAAGAAAACTGATTTTGTGTTTATTTTAGAAATTAAAGGCCCTCAAGTAAAAGACACACACACACACACACACACACACAGCGTCAACAGATTACATTTTTCTCTGCAATAGGCAAAGTCCTTCACTGAAAAAAGAGTGAATCAATGTTACATTCTCTTGGAACTTGTTTAATCATGTATAATATTAAGGAGAAGTTAAACTTGACAAGTATATTAAAAAATATATATGCCAGTGAATTACCTGTCAACTTGACAGGTTCAACTTTAAGTTATTAACTGAGGTACTTGATCATCCTAAGAGTATAATATGCAAAAGTTCTTACTGTGCAGAATGAAATGTCAAAATGTCATTTTGTCAATGTCAAATGAAATGTCAAAATCCATGGTGATGACCATCCAGATGACCACTGATAGGAATATAAAGGTAAAGCCATAATGTGAATAAGAAAATACATTTTATTAGTGACTTATGTAATTTAGATGTATTCATTTTTTGTTACAACTGTTATTTTTAGGTTAAGTTATCCTCCTAATCCTCTGATGAGCTGAAAAATAACAATATCCGTCCTTTACCCATTAACTTCTCCCAAAGGTAAAGGGTGCAGAATGTCAAAACTCGGAGATTTTGGTGCTCCTCTAACTCAAGTCCCTCATTTTATAACTAAGTCAACGTAGAACCATTGATGTTTATTTAAAAATAAACACAACGGGGGTGTCTGGGGAGCTCAGTCTGTTAGGTGTCCCACTCTTAATTATGGCTCAGGTCATGATCTCAGGGTGGTGAGATCAAGCCCTGCGTCTGGCTTGGCACTCAATGGGAGTCTGCTTCTCTCCCTCGCCCTCCCAGCTCTGGCACTCTCTTTTTCTATCTCAAATGGATAGATAGATCTTAAATAAATAAATAAATAAATAAATAAACAAAAACAAAATTTAGTATGGAACCACAATATACCGGGCATTATATATACACATTTTCTAATTTAATCCTAATAACTTTGTGAGATGGATTTCATCACCCTCCATTTAGAGATAAGCAAATAAGAGATGAATGACTTGATCAAGAACACATACACAATTAGTTCCAGAGCCAGGATTAAGCTTCAGAGTCCAAGTCTATTTTAATTTTTTAGTAATTGTTTGGCTTGTTTCCCAACTCTCTCTAGCCCTCTAATTTTACATCTAACGTTAAGTGACTTATCCAAGGTCATGTATCTGAGTAATAAAATTTGAATCCAGGTCTTCTGACACCAAAGATTTAGTGTATTTCCTCTTCTCTTCTCCACTGTTGTGCTAGGTATCTCTTTGACTTTAGACTTTGACTACTTCCTAGTGACTGCAATGAGTAAAGTACAATGGTGGATGGTCTGTGTAACATAACTTACACCCCTATCACAATGTGTCATGCTCTTTTTACCTTCTGATCACCACTTTCCCCTTTTCTCCATGGATCTGCTTCAATGTCTTTTTGTTTGTTTTTGGCATTAAGCCAAACAACTGTGTGTAATATGGGGAAAATATAGGATAGTATTCTTTATCCATAAATACTTACAGTTTGTAGAAATTAAAATTTGAATAGAAGAAGTAGAGGGAGAAAAACAATTGCTAAATTGTGTGTTATCAACAGAAGTCCAGATAAAACAGCAGTAAAGAATGAAATCAGGGAAAACGACACATAGGACTGACAAGGAGGACTGGCCTTGAGGGAAGGCAGAAGACATGGCTTGAAAATACAGTAGGTGAACAGCAAAATCCAGAATGGTCTATATGGAGCAAAAGTAAGTGGGCTCTGTACGAGAAGTTCAAGGAAAGAAGGCTGTCCAGTATAGTGAGGCTTTGAATATGAGGCTTATATGACCATAATTTATGAAGACATTGTTGATTGCTGAAAATAAAACTAGTAGTTACTATCTAAAAACCATAGTTATTATCTATTTACTGTCCCTATGCTGCACTAAACTCTTTTAGTATTTCACATTAATCTTGATTGTAACTCCATGAAGTAAAGATTATTAGGCTCATTTTCAGTTGGTATAACTGAGGCTTGGTCAGGCAGCTTGTTTAAAAGTCACTGGGAAAGTAAGTGGAGGATAAGTATTCTAAACCGTATCATTTGGATTCCAAAATCTACGCTATTTTCTGACAGCTGTTTCTCTGATAAAACCAACAGATAAAACAACAACAAAAAAACTTGCTCAAAGCACAAATCTTAGGCCTTCAACATAAGCCATATACAAGTAAACCACAAAGGGAAAAACATAGTTAAAAGATAAAAAGCCAAGAAAACAAAACCTTTAAGTCCGAGGTTTCTCATGCAGCCAAATGCAAAATATATAAACACATGTAATGAAGTATATTTTATGACCAACAGTGACTTTGAAATCCAAATGGAGCATACATTTTATATTTAATAGAGCCCTTGCAATATTCCTTTTAGCCAACTTCACTTAATTGAGTACCTTATTTTTTCAGGGAAAAACTGCTTTGAATTTTTATCTCAGACCTTTCCGTAGTTAGATCTCATTTAAATCACCAAAAAAAAAAAATCACTGTTTTGCATTCATTTTGCAAACACGTACTGAACTCTATGGAGCTTCTCCTACTGTGAAGGAGGAAGCAAATAATAAATACATTGTTGTAAGGGAAGTAAAGAAACTTTACTTCCCTTACAAGGGAAGGATAACCATTACTTTGTAATAGGATAAAATATTCTGTAAAGAATTTACTATAATGCAATGAATGACAAATCCAAAGTTATCATTACAGATTGTCACACAGGCAAGGATCATAAAGACTTTGTTTTATAGGATAGTACTTGGTAGAAAACTAGCTATGGACTAATTGTGCATAAAAGGGGTCAATGTTTTCCACCTACCATTTATATGGGTATTTATCTACTTAGGTACTAACTGTAGTATCGTTCATTTAAATTCAAATTAAAAAATATTTCTTCAAATTGAAAAAAATTTTTAAAAGCAAAATGCCTATTTAAGCCTTTTAAAAAAAATAAAAACCTAGTTTAGCCTCAATTAAAAAAACTATGAAATCACAGTTCTGATTACTAGTTATATTTTTCCCAATATAAACTAAAATTAATATGGGTAATTATACATTTTAAAATGTTTATTCTGTACTCTCTGTAATCATTCTGTACATCTCGGGTATAAAGTATCATGCTTTGTAAGCCACTTTAATAGGTAGGAACTCTCCTAAGATGTGGTGGTGGTGGGGAAATGGATTGCGGGGAGACAGTTAAAAAGTATTCTACTGGGGCACCTGGGTGACTCAGTCGTTACGCATCTGCCTTTGGCTCAGGTCATGATCCCAGGATCCTCGGATCGAGCCCCACCTCGGGCTCCCTGCTCAGTGGGAGGCCTGCTTCTCCTTCTCCCACTTCCCCTGATTGTGTTCCCCTTCTCACTGTGTATCTCTCTGTCAAATAAACAAAATCTTAAAAAAAAAAAAGGATTCTATTACTGTGCAAACTGTTATAGGAATTTGCTCAACTCTAAAGAACAGGTGCCTATACTAATAAATGCATGATATGCTCTGAGACTAGAAACTCAGTCAAAACAGAAATTTTGTAAAAAGTGAGGCATACTACATAACTCTCAGTTACAGTTAAACATATATTTTCCCTTTGATAGCTATTGTTCAAGAGGGCCTTTGTAGGCCTTCAATTGAAATGGCTTAAGTAATTCTATAAATATGTCATAATACTTGTCATTAGTTAAGGAAAAATGCCAGTTGTGCTAGAGCTGGGAGGCTGAAGGGTAAGTAGGGTTTGAACATGTGAAGTATAGAGCTCTATAGACCTGGCCTGGGGAACAGCAAAAGTGAAGATTCCTTCTACTCACATTTCTATTCTGGCTAAAGGGTTTCCAATTCAGCCACTGCATAACCACTGGTGGTCTCTGAGAAGCCAGAAGATCATCACTTCATCTTAAAGTCAGGAAATGAATTTGTCAGATACTCTTAGTTATTAGCAAGAGCTAATGGGACTGTTTGTGGGGAAAAGTTATGATAAACTATTCTAAAATTATTTTGTGACAATGGTCTTTTAGAAATTTGTGACTTTGGGGGTTTTAAAATGAGATGAACTATACTACATCTAGTGTGATTCAAATTGCCTACTTACGGGGGCAGGTAGAGCAGCCTGGATTCTGGATTCATGCAGATATAAGTTCTATCTTAGCTGTCACTCATTAGCTGTGTGACCTTGAAAATTCTTTAAGCAATCCTGTCTCAGTTCCTCCAATGGTGATAACATTACCTACATCATAGGATTGCTGTGAGGATTAAATAATAGGACATGTAGAAATAATAGTTGAAGAGTACAAATAGTGTGTAGAATAATAGTAAGAAGTCAATAAATTTTGCTATCAATTATGTAAAGGAACTTCTCCTTTAATGAGCAAAAATGGAAATGGAAATTTAAGTATCCATGAAATCTGGAAATGAAAATTTAAGTATCCAGAAAGCTCAGGTTACAACGTACTTGCTTTTCAGAAGATGTTAAGCAAATTATTTTCTAAGATACAGATGAACATATTGCTAATTGCTTTATTTGTATATAAGATTTATGTACATTTGAAAAACACTTGGTAATTAATGAAGCATTTTCTCACATATTATGTCATTTGATTCCCACCACAACGCCTAAGAAGTAAGCAGCACAAGCATAATTCATATTTGTAGATGAGGAAACTAAAGCTCAGAATGGCTATTTAATTACCATAGTTACACTAAGTGGAGAAGTACTTCTTAGTACATCACCTTTGCCTCTCATAACATTTACTTGTTTAACAGTTTAGGATTAAAAAAATGGGTATTACAGGGGCGCCTGGGCGGCTCAGTGGGTTAAAGCCTCTGCCTTCGGCTCAGGTCATGATCCCCAGGGTCCTGGGATTGAGCCCCACATGGGGCTCTCTGCTCAGCGGGGAGCCTGCTTCCCCATCCCTCTCTCTGCCTGCCTCTCTGCCTCCTGTGATCTCTCTCTCTCTCTGTCAAATAAAAATAACATCTTTAAAAAAATGGGTATTACATAATTAAATTCTGATTTAAGATTACTGTTTATTTGCTTTGCTTTAGATTTAAGTAGAATTGACAAAGTATTTTTCAGCACAGTAACATTTCAGATATCTTCTTATTAGGTTCTAGAAAAGTACCCTGTGTTTGAGAGGCCCTAAAAATAAATGTAAAAATGTATGTTAATAGTTGATGCTACTGGAGTTTATGTTGTCTCCTTGGAAAAAAGTAGTAAGTACATTTAAACAATGAATTAAACACTAATCTACCATAAATGATACAAAACACTTTGCTAATACCATTGACTTTGCAGGTCAGGTTCTGCTTTATCCTTCAAAGACCAACTTTATCACTAGGTGACTGTTCACTTATGCAGCTACGAGGCAAAGCTCCTCTGCCATAGTTGCTGACTTTCTGTTAAATGTAAGCCAGGACTTTATAGTTCATATATTTTGTACATTTTAATTTATCAAGAACATTATGATCTTTAAAATGTTAACATTGGGTTAATGAAAATGGCTAGCATGAAGCCCTTTATTTCTTTTGAGTTAAAAGCAGAGGACCATTCTATAATACAATAAATGACAATCACTAAACATGGAGGAGTTTGTAACTATACTGGAATAAACTTAAAATGGGTTTAATCTGAGTAGAAAGATGTAGTCAATGATTATTACATTATGCTGGGTAGTAGTAATTAAAGATGAATAATAAGCAGCTTATTAATGTACTATTTTTAAGAAGCCTGCAAAAAATTTTACTTTACTTTTTAAAAGATTTTTATTAATTTGTTTGAGAGGAAAGGGTAGGAGGGGCAGAGGGAAAGGGAGAAGCAGACTCCCCACTGAGCATGGAGCCTGATGTGGGACTCAATCCCAGGACCTGGAGATCATGACCTGAGCTGAAGTAAGATGCTTAACTGACTGAGCCACCCAGGCATCTCCTCTGCGCACATCTCCCCACCCCCAGCCCAAGCAAAAAATGTTAAAGAAACAATGTAGAGGAGAGAGAATAACTCATCAGATCCAGAAGCCGCTTTAAGGCCCTCCCTGCAGACATCTGGCATCTAGGGACCCAGGAGGTCGGCCATCTCAAGTCATTGGGAAGAGAGTCCTATTGGCCTAATGTTCCATAACCAGCAGATTATGCAATATATGGTTACTAGGAATATATGATAAAAACTGAGTCTTGGATCTCTTATGGTTTACAGTAAGGCAATATCCTCTCTGATGTGAGAAGCAAAATAGATTTGGGCCTCCAGGTAGAGAGGCTCTGATTCTCCTTCGTAATTCCAAGTTTCCTATAATTCTGCCAATTAATACCATTTAAATAGAAAACATTGCTAGGGTGGGGTCAATATTATACCTGCACAGTACGATTTGGGTTAGTTGATGATCATTTTTTCTCTCTTTGTACCCTAAAAAGGGTGTACACTGCAGGAATTATGGGAAAAAGACTGAGAATTAATTTTGAGCAAAATACATTTACAAGAAAAGGCAGGTCTTTCAGTAATAAAGTATCAGGAAATGAAACATCTATTGAGCCCCGTTTATTGAGAGTAGTAGGTCTCCCCTGGAACATAGCTTTAACCATCTAACATGCAGTAAGAATAATTTATTATAGTATCACTAATGCTAACACTTCTGTAGTGTCTACTAGGTGCTAGGCACTGTTTTATATACTTTACATCCCAGTTGGGGTGGATTACCATTGCACACCATCCCAGTTTCATAGACAAGGAAATTGAGGCATAGAAAGGTTAAATAATTTCCTCAAGCTCACACTGTCAAGTGGTTCCAGAGTTCCTGATTATAAGTTACCCCACGGCTCTACAAGAACTCTTTTATTAGCTATAAAGGGATGACCAAGAGTATTAAAGATAATAAAATATGCAAAAGAGTATCAAAAATCAAGAGTATCAAAATCAAGTTCTTGGTCTGGAATTAGTCTGGTCCTTTCCTTAACGTGAAGTGCCCAGGTATCATTTAACACTTGTCCTGTCCTTAACCCTACTCACTTCCTCCTGGCTGCCTAGACTGGTGTGTGTCTAGCAAAGAGGAGCAGAAGACCTTGAAAGTTCTCTGAAATGGAGTGGAAAAACTTGAGGACTCAGGATTGGTCATGTACAGCAAATAAGATTTGTGAGATGCTGTAGTCTTTCATCACATATTATTCTATACCCGCAGAGACAGATAAAAAACTATCAATGGAGGATCGTCATTTGTCTTTTAAAATAAAATTAAGAATCTCTGGAATTTGTCACCGCCTAATGAGAATTAGCATTTTAATATTGTTCCCTACTTAAGACTGGCAGCTTGAAAGTAATACTTCATGTCTAAATGTAACAGATATTCCTGATACCAGTTACATATAGGTAAAAAAACATATATTCACACACAATTTTTAGCAATATTAAGAATAGGCACCATATAGAGAAAGTGTTAGACAATGAAGACTTCAAGTTAAAATCAATAAAATACAGTGACAACATCAGGGAGACATTTTTGAATTATGCTGTATAACAATATAATATTTCATACTGAATGATGCTAATCTTGTATTATTAAAAATGAAAAACAAGTTACAATGTATTCCAAATAAATCCCTTAGTGGGATATTTATGATAAATCACTTCAGTTCACTCCTAAGTTTACAACAGAGCCAGAACTCGATGGAATTACAGTTTGTTATAATTTCAGAAAACTCAATACAGTAGATGAAAATTACATTTAATATAAATGTCACATCATATAGTCATATTACTTTTGAAGTAACTATTTTATTGGAGTAGTGTGAGTTTTCAGAATATGCAATGTAATCAAGACATTTCAAGTAGAAATATGTTAACTTCATATTTAAAATGTAACAAATGTGCAATAGCGTAATCATGGGAAGTAGACAGTATTCTAATATCAGAAATATCTGTCTTGGAGATTTGCTAATCACACACATGTATGTACACATGCACATACACACACTTCTGTGGCTTATTATATCAACTAAAACAAATGATAAATATAAGTTGTGACATTTTATTTACATCCAGAATCCTTTAAAAAGGAAATCTAATGGTAACTAGAGAATCATTCAGAGTACTACAATCTATGAAGAGATGACTATTTGACTATTATGAATTTATAATTTCCTGGTATCAATGTATAAAAATTCTTTTTTTTTTTTTAAAGATTTTATTTATTTATTTGACAGAGAGAGATCACAAGCAGGCAGAGAGGCAGGCAGAGAGAGAGAGAGGGAAGCAGGCTCCCTGCTGAGCAGAGAGCCCGATATGTGACTCGATCCCAGGACCCTGAGATCGTGACCTGAGCCGAAGGCAGCGGCTTAACCCACTGAGCCACCCAGGCGCCCTGTATAAAAATTCTAATTTCTTATTTTCCAAATATCTTTGAATCAAGAATCAAGAACAGGATTCCTCTATCATACTGCAGCACAACTTCACCTATTGGTCAGTTTCAACTCAATAAATTGAAGACAACAATACTTGAATCAAAGCTACCTAACAGACTTAAAATGAACTGTGGCAAAATGGAGCAAAGATCTCACATAATGTTACTAACACTTGCTTTTGGGCCTCCTTCTAGGTACTATCACTAGCAACCTGTGGGTCTGAGGTTACAGTAGTGGTGCTAGATTTACCTGGGATCAGCTCAACTCTTTTCCAGTTCCTAATACGGCACACATTTTCAGAAAGTGACTGTGGGCCAACTATATGGATGACAGTTTTGAGACTGCCTCTACTTAGACTAATAGAGGCAACATTCTGCTGTAGAAATATGTGAAATTTATTCCTAATTTAGTCCTGTACAATGGTTGTTCTGTTCTACCAATAACTGTTGTGAAGGCCACAGTTCCCTTACCTATCAAATGGAAATAACAAAACAGATTTTAATGGTTTTCTGTGAAAATTAGGAGTATTCTGTGAATTACAAAGTAGTTTAAGAATTTCCAGTACCAGGGCAGCTCACTGGCTCAGTAAGTACAGCATATAACTCCTGATCTCGGGGTTTTGAGGTCAAGTACAACATTCAATGTAGAGATGACTTTAAAAAATAAAAAAGTAAAAGTAATTTTCATTACTTAAAATCGTAGGCTCATAGATACATGGCCAAAAGATTAATGAGATGTAATGATTTCTTGAAATCAACAGAGTAATTTAGTAATAACTACTTAATTTTGTTCATGCTTTTTCTTTTCCTTGAATGTCCCTGACCACTTAAATTCCTCCTAATAGGTATTTATGTACATATTTTATCTCCTCTGATTATATATTAACATATGGTTTACAGTATAAACACATCTCATTGATCCTAATACTAGTAGTAATAATAATATCAAGAAAGAGCAGTAGCATTACCTACTGCTGCTGTTCCAAACTATGGAGGGTTTATTATACACCAATAATCTTAGATTTCTTGAGAGCCTTAAATATAACCTATGCGGCAGGTACCATTATCATTTTATATATTGATGAGAAAGTAGAAAACAGGGGTGGTCGAGCTGGGATTTGAGTCTGAGTACTAAGTTAAATCACTCTGCAATCGGTATTTTGTATGGTAGGCAAAAGATATGATTTCCACAGGGTCAGTGAGGTAGTGAATTAGCAGAGACTTGAACCCAGGTCTTCCCACTTCATTCTAGTGTTTTATCTTGTATCTCTGGCTTTCACACTAACTCCAACTGTGTGCCTATGACTTTTGGGAGGCAGCTCAAAGAATTAAAGTGCCAATCAGTAAGTGACATCCTCTGAGTTGCTGCTGCCTAGCAGTATCATGTCTTGAGACAGCTACTCAGTCATTCAACTTCCTTGCCAGGGATTCTTCATGGGGAAAACAGAGATAAGCAACTGACCATTACCTAAACTCGCAGGACTTGAAAGAAAGGGAGGGGGGGACCTCTTTTAGTTATTCAGAATAAAAGTGTCCAGCACAACGCAGTTTTTATGTTCTCTTTTCCTTTTCAAAGTTTAAAACTAACACAAGAATTTGAATTCATCATATAGAAAGTACACAGAGAAAGGGGGCTTCATTCTGGTCTGTGTTTTTTATAAATCATAAAAGTTCTAAGGACTATGGAATTAAAATAGGCAAAGTAGCTCTATCTACAACAATAGGTGGAACTTCTCCAGAAACTTCCCTCGCAACTTAAAATGGGTCAAGTCCTGAATAATTTCCTCACATGATGAGTTTGTGTGGCAGACTTCAGAGCAATTGAAAGTTATTGCGGAGGTCCTGGAGGGGTGTGTGTGTGTGTGTGTGTGTGTGTGTGTGTGTGTGTATTTATCTTCCCTATATATATAGCTTCCCTACTATAAAACAGTATTTGCTTACTTTTTCTCCTCATATCTTGGTTAGTTTAAATATTTCATAATGTGTTTGCATTTATAAAAATTTTATGGTTCTCACTTATCTTCTCATTATTAGAAGCTGGTAAACAACTAAGAGTTCCCAATTAAGCAGATTTAATGGTTACTGAACTAATTTGGGGTGTACTTCAACTGTGTGCATCAGTTACAAGTTTTGCTCTTAGTATTTCTTATCTTTCTTAGCCAAATTTTCTTTGTCAACCAGCAGAATGCTAATGAATTATAAAAAAAAAAAAAAAACATTTTGTTCTACTAGCTACAAAATAACTAAACAATGAAAAAGAAATTTCAAGAACAATACTCTAAAGAGCCAGAGATGGTCCTTCTGGAATTTCCCATCAGTAGATTTGCATATTTAAAAAACAAAAAAAGCATTTGTCAGGCTTTGAAAACGTAACAGAACTCAATAATTTGTGAGCACAAAAGATCTGTGTTTAGTTTATTTATTATTATTTGCAGGTGGTGGTAAACAGTTTTATTGATAGGGAGGGAGCTGTGGGAGGCAAACTCCAGAGAGGGTCCAGGATTCAGGGGGCATGCATGGTGAAGGGGGAGGTCATAGGAGGGATCTGTGTTTAGTTTAAATGTGTGTGGCCCCATAATTAAGGCAGAAAACTGAATCTGAAGGGAGATCTAGTTCAAACTACATTTGCAAAAATTGAGATTGAATCTTATCAAATCAGAATAAACATAAAATATAGGCAAGTAATGATTCTCTTACTTCTTGATTTACTGATACTTTACTTGTATGGGAGACACAAAGTGCACTTCCTATTGGCAGTTAAGTTAGCTATGGACAGGTTAGGTAGTCAACTTGATTAGTTACGGCCCTGTTAATAGTTTTGCTCCATCTACTTTGTATGCTGTGAAGCCTCTGTAAACCTGTTCTAGGCAGGCACAGGCCCTTGTATGGCAGAAAGATAGGACAATCGTAGTGAGTTCTTTGTAATCCAGTCTCTCCGATTGGCCCCAATAAGAATCTCTTAACACACCCATAAAAGAGCAGAGCATACTGCAAAATGTTAAGTCAAGCAAACAATTCTAATGTTTTCTACGCAATGTTCAGAATCTGAGTTCAGCTGAATTGCAGCTTAATTAGTAAGTACATTGTATAGCAACCTAAAAGGAGATAGTATTTTATTTTAGTGTTTGCATTTGTATGCAGTTTTGAAAGTCTGGCATCTTAAGACATACACATAGTTCAAATACAGCTTTACAAAAGTTTTTATCCTGGTGTATCTGCACAGCATGATTTCACATCTACTCATCACCCGTACATAAAAAGAGAGCTGTTAGATGATCCTAATAGTAAGCTATGCTTTCTGGTTTGTGAGCTGACAGTCTTTGTCCTGTAAGTAAAGCACTGTGAATGCTCATTTCCATTACATCTTCTTGCTAATTTCCTCTGGCATACAACTCTGTTGTTTTAGGCTTTCTGGCAGTTTACTTGATAATTTCTGTCTTTAAGTTATTTTTGAAACTAAAGAAGACACAAGGTAGAGCTTGAGACTTCAGAGGGCAGATGGAAAGCGCTCAGACCTGAGATTTCTATAAAGGTCCAACCGAGCTCTAAGCTTTTAAAATAAGGACTCCCTTCATAGGTAGCACCATTTTAAGCCATTATTTTTCAAAGCTTTTTATTCCCCTAAAATAACAAGCTCTTTCTCTCTTGCAATAAATTAATAACTAATAAGCAGAAGGTATGAGAGAAGGAAGTTACTACATGAAGGGCTATAAAAATTTTAAAAATCAGTTACAAAGTATTAAAAGCAAAGAACAGCTGATGACCATCTAAAAAATTGATTTATTTTTAAAAAACACAGAACTAAATTGAGAAAAGTAAAACATGTCTCTCTCTTATTCTTCCCTTTAAGTTCTAATAGCTTATGATTCTAACAGGAATCCGAAGTTAGCATTATTAGTTTTACACAGTTTGCAAATACCTCAGAATTTCTGTCTACCTACTATGAAACTAGAGTACAGAAAACTGTACTTTCAGGTTATAATATAGCAGACATCATAGCTATTTATTCTCAGGTGTTTATCTTCTTTATAAAGTAATCAGCAACTCTGTAATAAGCTCAGGAAGGGGTTTTCTCCCTCTTCAAGGTATTAACATCTTAACACTCAGGAGATACTTTTGGGGCCAATGTGCAAATACATCCTGAAAAGAAAGCTGTGACATCTTGACCTAGAAGAGAGTTCTGTTGGTGCAGAGGATTAGGAAAATCTGTAATAAAAAATTAATTATTTGCTTCACGATGTACTTTTTAAATAGGCAATATCTTGATTTATACTTTATTAGTATCTTAAGCGACTCCCTTTCTAAACTCAGAAAAGCACATAAATAGATTTTGTAAATCCCCAAACTATGTAGTTCTGTGTACCTCAGTTCTAGTCTCCTAAAATTTGTACCATTTTTACACGAGGAGTGAATATACAGAAAGACAAAGTGTACCAAAGCTTTAGTCTTGGGTTTTTTTTTTTTTGTTAATACTTTGGATATTCGTTCTGTTTAATCCTTTAAACTATATTTGTATCAACTCTCTTTTAAAAAACAGGTTAGCAATATACAGCATTTTCTCTTTTTGGTCACCATGGAAAGCAGAAACAAATTGAGAGCTTGAGAACATATTGTTTCCAACAGAAATGGATGAATTTAAAATAGTCTGTGCTCATCTTATCAAAAAATTCATTATTTTTAATAACATGTTGAAAACACCACAACTAGGGCGCCTGGGTGGCTCAGTGGGTTAAGCCGCTGCCTTCGGCTCAGGTCATGATCTCAGGGTCCTGGGATCGAGTCCCGCATCGGGCTCTCTGCTCAGCAGGGAGCCTGCTTCCTTCTCTCTCTCTCTCTCTGCCTGCCTCTCTGCCTACCTGTGATCTCTCTCTGTCAAATAAATAAATAAAATCTTAAAAAAAAAAAACAAAAACTTTGCCTTATGACAAAACCAACCACATCCATCTTCCCTACAATGATTTTTAATTCTCATTAAAACTTTGCCTATGACAAAACCAACCACATCCATCTTCCCTACCTTTTATGCATTGTTCTTTTTTCATTCTTAGTCACCATATTAACAAAGTAGAAATAAATTTTTTTAAAATCCCACTGACACAGATGCTTCTTGTCAAGAGAATAGGAACATATTCTTCACTTATCAAAATAATTAAACACTGTATGAAATAAATTCTAAATCACTGTAACTGAATGAAGTATATTTGCATATTTTTCAAGTTATAAAAGTAATTTATCACCAGGGTATTACTTTATTTTGGATTTCTTAAAGTGGAAAGTTTTACTGCTACACTGGTAGCAGAAAGACTAAATCTTCCATGGCATAATCAAGATTCCTTAAAAGGTAACATAGAGTAGTAGTTAAAAGCACTGACTTGCTGGGTTCAAACCCTGGTTTTGCTACTGACCACCTAAGTAACTGAAGCTGAATTGGTCTTTATTCCATGCTTCAGCTTTCTCATGTGTAAAACTGTAATAGTCCTTCTAAGGAATATTTTGAAAATGACATATAGTGATACTTATGTAAGTACTACCTATTACTGATCTGATCATTCTTATTTTGCATGCAAATACAGCTAAATTAATGAGTATAAAAGGATACTATGACTCAGTTTGATGGAAACCATTTTTAAAAATAAACTTCAAAAAAAAATTTTTTTTATAAAGATTTTATTTATTTATTTGACAGAGAGAAATTACAAGTACACTGAGAGGCAGGCAGAGAGAGAGAGAGAGAGAAGCAGGCTCCCCGCTGAGCAGAGAGCTCGATGCGGAACTCGATCCCAGGACCCTGAGATCATGACCTGAGCCGAAGGCAGCGGCTTAACCCACTGAGCCACCCAGGCGCCCAACTTCAAAAAATTTTAGGATCATTTTAGATTCACAGAAAAATTGCAAAGACAGTACAGAGAGTTCCCATATAACACCCCCCAACAATTTTCCTTATAAACATCTCATGACATAAGCAGCTTTTAATGATAGCCCAATAGTGGAAGGACATCTACTCTCAGTAGTAAAACTACCCATATAGTTAATTTGTAATTTCAATAACCTACCTACCAGAACCAAACTTTAAAACGTATAAGTACTGCATTATAATGAGTAAGTGCTAAATTTAATGTTTTGGTAATAGTACTGCAAATACTATACTAATATAAGATATTTTATAGTCTCATTAAAAAGGAATAATAAAATGGAAAAGTTATTTTAATGTGTATAATTACTTCTACATATATAGTGGAGTTGCAAATTAAAACATGTAAAGAAGAAAATAAAGCTGGGATATTTAAATTGATATTACTTCATAATTTTAAGATTGAATAAATTTTCTTAATATCATAAAGTAATTAAAGCTATGGAAGGGCAATATGGATGAATAAATTTTGAAGTGAGAATTTTTAATTAAAGCATTTTCTTACTATTAGAGAATCATATTTATAATAACCAATATAATGCAAGGAAAATTTTTCTAGGTTATTGAAGAAATAGAGGTAAAGAGGTACATCTGTAGTAATGCTCAAAGAGGTTACACATCTGAAGCATACAGCATTAAATGTAGGCATTCACTGTCCACTTTAGTAGGCACTAGTCATATGTGGAGATTTATATTAAAATTAAATAAAATTAAAAATTAACTTCTTCAGTTACACTATTTTTCAGTAACTCAGTACCAACATGTGGTTAGTGGTTACTGTACTGGAAAGTGCATATATAGAACGTTTCCGCCACTTTAGAAAGTTCTGTTGAACAGTACTGCTTGTTCTATACAAGAACAAACTGTTGGACTAATCACACCCAGTCCTAACCAATAGCTTATCCTAACCAACTGTCTTATCCAAACAAATTCTTTTTCTTAAACTTGCAAAAATGAGGCAAAAAAAAGTAAAAGGTGGCTTGTATCTCCTTTTCTGAATGTTTAAGAGAAACAGGAAGAGGTTCTGGCCAATTCTCACAGATGAATGGCCACCAAGAAATGGAAAAATTGCTGAGGTCCTCAAAGCCATTGCTGTACTCACGTGGCAGGGTAGCAGTGGGCCCAGTGGCCAGGAGGACTCCTCTTCAGGGGTACATTTCCTCACTAGGGGAGGGGTCCCCATGTGGGGCCTTCGCACTGGTGGGACCTTCCCCATTATGGGGCTGGGGTTTCTGCCAGTGAAAAATGGGAAATTTCATTGTTAGCCAACTTTGAATCTTTCCCTTTTTGAGATATTAAAAACACTGCTTACTGGATTATTTAGTTAATTCAAAACAGGATTATATGAGATAAACTCAGAACTGATTAATCATAATGAATATCTGATTCTACCTGCCCTTCAATCTCCCAAGAAACATGATCTACAGCATGATTAGAACTATCAGAATCTTAATCTAGTCGCATACTGAGAAGATCAAATTGAACCAGGTAATGGTTTTCCCAATCAAGGTTAAAAAATTGTCTTTTAGTTATCAGTAATGGACAGTGGTGAAAAGAGCAAATATAATCAGATGTAACATAAACCTTACAAAGTTCTGTAGCTCCTCATTTTCACCTTATCCAAACTTTTAAAATTAGAGTTGAAAACAGGAAGCAAATGTTTGAGTTCCAGCCACTTACTTCTCCTGACCATTCTGTGACTTGGTATTATATAATGGTGATAAATAGTCAATAATGATTAATGGTCTTTGAAATGGTCAAAAGAAACAGAGATCTGTTGAGGTTTTTTGTTTTTTTGTTTTTTTCCCAAACAAATTTTAAGAAATCCATGTAAGCAGTTTGTGGATATCTAAAAATGTGGCTAACAATAAAAATACCCCATGAACCCTTTCATTCAAGAATGTTTTCTACTTGTTCAAGATGAGCACTTTCATTGTTTTAGTGACAACATAAACAATTTTAACAGAATATTTTTGCTGACAGTTTAAACTCTTTTTGCCAGTGTACTGTACAATGGTATACCTTTGGGCAGAAGGGTAATGGGCCCAATTCAATAAAACACTATGGATTCTCCTGATGGGTAACATCACACTTATAGAAAAGCACTGAGGGCACCTGGGTGGCTCAGTCGTTAAGCCTCTGCCTTCAGCTCAGGTCATGATCCCAGGGTTGTGGGATCGAGCCCCGCATTGGGAAACCTGTTTCTTCCTCTCCCACTCCCACTGCTTGTGTTCCCTCTCTTGCTCTCTCTCTCTCTCTCTCTCTGTCAAATAAATAAATAAATAAATAGGCACTGAAAAGACTGAAAAATGCAAGTTTGTGGTGAACTCTGGAGAAGATATAGGAAGAAGTAAACTCAAGGTGTTGTGCACTGCAAGACACTATTATTCCCATCAGATACCAGAGATTCTGGTTCTGGGGACTTACTTTTCCTAATCTTTCAAGTTGCAGCTTTTGCTTTCAAACCCTTATAATTACCTGTGCTCCCAGACAATAATTTAGAGGTCAGGTTATTACAAATTGTACTTCTCTGTCCATACTACACTGAGGATGGGGGATGGAGAAAGGAAGCAGCAGTAGGAAAAGATACTTTGTACAAAATTAGATGTTACATCTGAATATAAGTTATAAACCCTGAAATTCATAACAGAAATGCATTTCAGATAGTTAGAAGATACCCAGAATCCAACTATTTAATGTCACCTGTAGTATGAATATTTTCCACAAGAAAACTACTATCATTTTTGATTAGTTTTCTAACAGAATCTGTATGGGAGGCCATGCATAAAAAATATTAATTTAATAAACTGTTACTAATTGCATTCAGAATCTTAATTATAGTGGGTAAATTAGATTTAACTGCTGTGGACAAAGTAAGATTGCAAAAATTAAAATTTTGATACAATCTGTGCGAAAATCAGTTTTAGATTATATGGTCAAACAGAAACATTGCCAAAGATATACATATGAAGATCTACATTAAAAATCAAAGATAGGCATGCCTTTCAGGAGCTGACCAAAGTTTCTAGAAGGGGGACTGCAATGCTTCATGACTAGAGATTCATTCTGAAAAGATTATGAGGTCACTGACCTGGACAGACTCAATCAAATTAAATTCGACTAGATCTCCTATCTATCCAGAAACACCCTCATATTCACAGATAAAAATTTCTTTACAATGGCTTATCCATCAGAAAACAAAAACTGCCTTAAAGAAAATGACTTTTAAAAATAGCAGCTTATTCTTTTGAATATTGATTTAATATTCACTTTTCTATATAATCAAAGTTTTTTGTAACCTATCAGGTCATAAGATTCAAGAACAAAACAGCAATGTCTGAAAACATATATAATGCTCTGTTCCAAATTCTAAAATAAAATTTTAAAAGATATTACCAGGTATGAATCTGTCATACGTGGTGGTCATATCCCCCATCCCAAAGCCATCTGGCGGAGAGAGGCTCTCCTCACCACACCTCATATCTAGTGCAAGGCTGTTTTGGCTGTTGTGGAATGCCTTTCTAATTCACACAAAATGCCAAATATCTTAAGGGAGGCCCTAAAGACAACTGTATAATACTCTATTTCATTCACTGTAAAATGATGATGCTCTATTATATTAAAGACCATTAAGGAAAAAATTGCCAAATTAAACTATAAGTGATTTCTTAAACACAAAAATTATTTTATACTTATTGAATGGGCTCTCATGATAAGTACAATGGTGATATATGATTGTATCACTGGAGCACAAATAAAAAGACTGTGAGCAAAAAAAATTACTACTGAAGCCTCTTCACATTCAGATTTCAAGTATTCAGCATCACTTTTCAGCTCAGAGATGACTTTTTTCTCCACAAAACACAGTCCTGTGTGTCATCAAGAGCATTGTTGATGCAGTGTATCTTGAAATGTTGCTCTACTTCTGCCTCTGGAATTTTCTTCCAAGCTGCTGACTCTCTTTGCAAGCGTTTTTGTGCACAGGCAATAACAAGTAACTCACAACAGCTAGATGGCCAAAAGAAATACACAAGAAATGTTAAAATATGGGTGGGGTGGGGAGGGGAGTTTTCTAGAATTGCTGAGCTAGAGTAAAGTGCTCCTAAAAAGTCATGATAAATGCTTCTCTTTCATCTTCTGTCATCCATCCAACAACTCACTCCTTAAATAGTAATTAATCTCCTAATACATGAGGCAGGTACTAAGCTAATGATAGAGCAGTATGCAAAGCAGGTAATGATACTACCCTAAGGAATAGGATAACATTCATTTAAAAACAGAAAATTTATATAAAACTACAATTATTATAATATTACATAGAAGAGGCTTAGTGCAAAAATAAGGTATGACTAACTTTACCTTGTCTAGGAGGTCGATAATACCTAGGCAAAGAAAGGAGGGAAAATTGGTCAGGCAGAGAAAAGACCCAAGTATGAGGCAGGAGAGAGCAGGAATTTTTTTACATGGATAATTGCACTGGAGAAAGGCAAACTCCAGATTATTTGAGGACTATCCTATCAGAGTTCCAAACTATACCAATATTGGGGAATCTGAAATGCTACTATGTTCCTCTGATTAGAATGGTTAGAACAGAGCTGAGTAAACCCTTGAAACTTTCTCCCACAACTCTATCTGCAGTCTACACAGTAAATCAAAAACAATACAAGGTATTCTAAGATTAGCACCACTAACAAAGACATAAAGATGGAGGAATGGTGGTCCTTAATCATACCTCCTCTCTATATTTAAAATGACCCTGCAGAAAAAAACAGATGATGGATCAGGGTAAGCTTAAACTGTTGGAAGTCCCAGTAACAGCTGTCTTGATAAATATGACATTATATAGCTTCTGGCATTTGGTACTCAGCTATTTATGTGGTGAATGCTTCTCAGAACCCATTAGTAGGGAGGATCAAAAGCAGATTCCTGGTAGAGACAGAAAGGATACTACCCTGCCCCAGGGCACTGGAAACTCTCTAGATCTCTCTCAAAATTTAGTTTGCATGGACCTGGATCACCATCACATTCTACAGAATATGATTCTAATCCAATATACTGATGATAACATACTAAATGGATCTGGTGAGCAAGAAATGTAAAGAATCCTGGTTGCCCTAATAAACACACACACCAGACGCCTCACCAAAATTAAGAGAGACTGCACACTGCTTACATTTTTAAAAAGTCTAGTGCTCTGGGGCATGCTTAGAACATCCTCTCTAAGGTAAAGAACATATTGCTTTTCTCAACACATGCTGTTAAGAAAAAGGCAGACCTGTTCAGATTCTGGAGAGAGCATATTCCATACTTAATATAATGTTTTGACTTGTTTATCAGAGACTTGGTGGATGCCAGATTCAAGAGTGACCAAGAGCTATAGGAAAGACTTGTAGCAGGTCCAGGCTACAATGCATCTGTGCCAGTGGATCTGAGGGTACAAGACCTATCCTTGATAAATAAGGAGGCTGTGGAGTCTCTGGCAAGTGCCACAAGAGAAGTCACAATGCAGAACCCTGAGTGTTCCGTGGCAGAAAACAATCTTCTGTTTAAAAAACAGCTCATAGTATGTTATAGGGCCCCAAAAGAATTTTCATGCCTGATCATGGGTCAACAAATGACCCTGTGACTGGAAGTACTCACTGAGACATAATGTTTTAGATGGGCACACAAACAATTTGTCATAGGATGGAAAAGACTTAATTGGGATTAGGCCCAAGTACACTCAGAAAGCATGAGTAAATTACATTCACAGGTAATCCAAACTCCCATATGATGAATGTCTCTTTTCCATGACTAACTGATGGAAAAAAAAAAAAAAAAAGGAATTCAGAAGTAGGCAAAAAATGGACTACTGCCTCACTGCAGTCTTATTCAGGAATAAACATAAAGGACTGTGGTAAAGGAAGTCTGGCCAGTGAGAATAGCTGGAGCAGTACGTTTGGGCATCCCTTTCAAATGGAGGGAGAAATGGCCTGAACTAGATACATCTGGACTTGTAGGTAGTAGCTAATGGCTTAACTGTTGATCAGAGGCCTAGAAAACAATGGTGGAAGATGATATGATAAGGAAATCTAGTAAAGATGGACTGGGCACAAATCAGGTGCATTTTTATATCTCACATTAATGCCTATCAAGAAGCATCCACCAAAATGTCCATATGTATGTTGTCAAATGTCAACAAAAGTGGACAGGATGAGTCATTCTATGGCTGTCAGCTAGCCTCCCACTTAGGCCACCAAAGAGTGGAAACAATGGGCCCACAGATAGAGTAGCAAAAGTGCTTCTGCTCACCAGTGTGAAAAAAAAAGTGCTATTTTTAGCATGATTTTTAGCACTATTTTTTAATGCCATTGCCAAATGTTTTAACCTGCCTGCAAAAGATACTGATGTCAAGCTCTCATTATGACATAATTACTCAAGACCAGTCAATCACTTGGTATAAGATTGAGTACATGGGGGGCGCCTGGGTGGCTCAGTGGTTTGGGCTGCTGCCTTCGGCTCGGGTCATGATCCCAGGGTCCTGGGATCGAGCCCCGCATCGGGCTCTCTCCTCCGCAGGGAGCCTGCTTCCCTCTCTCTCTGCCTACTTGTGATCTCTGTCAAATAAATAAATAAAATCTTAAAAAAAAAAAAAAGATTGAGTACATGGTAAGGGACAGTAGTTTGTTTTTATCAAAATTACTATCTACTGTGGGTATGAGTTTTGTTTTTAGCTCCCAATACTTTTGCTACCACCACTAACCTAAGGCCTATAAAATAACTGATCTATCAATACGATATCCCACAAAACACTACTTTAGGCCAAGGACCCATTTTATAATAAAGAAATGTGACAGTGGGTATATAACCTTAGAATCCATTGGTCCAACCATGACTCCATCCACAAAGAACCAGAAGGCCCCAGAGGCAGGTAGAGTAGCCTACTAAAAAGTCAGCTAAAAAGACATCTTAAAGATAACTTCCAACTCCAGAATGTGGTATATGCATTGAAACAATGCTTTCAATGTATGGTCTGTTACCTAGAATACTTAGATCTGGGAACCAAAGGATGAAAGTAGAATTAGCCTCTGTCATCACCATTCCCAGTGACCCACTTGCAGAATTTGTGTTTCTCATCCATGTGATTTCAGTATTTGCTAAGTTAGAAGTCCTGATTGCCAGGCAGATTTGGGGAAGTGGTGGTTTCATCCAGGGGACACATGAGAGCTATATTAAATATAAAGCTCTCACTACCTCCTGGTCACTCTGGGCTTCTCATATCTGTATACCAGTAGAATAAAGGGAGTCAGGTTACTGTTGGGAATATTCAATACTGATTATCATGAAGAAGCAAAGACTATGACTATAAGGTGAGGGATAAATATGCCCACAACTTGGGGGATTTCATCAAAATATCTCTTGGTGCTTCCATGGCTAGTCATAATAGTAAAAGGGAAATTCCAGCATGACTCAACAAGAATAAGGCAACTAAGGACTCAGACACTTGAGAGAAGAAAGTCTGGGTCACCTCAGCAGGCAAACAACTCAAATAAGGCAAAACAATTTGCCACTGAAGAAGAAAATACAGACTTAGCTAATAAAAGGAGACGATGAGTATCACAGTTTTAGGGTCAGCTATAGCAGTAGGAACTGCAGCTAGTTTCTCTAATTCTCTTGCCTTAAGTTTGTGGGGTTTTTTTTTGTTTGTTTGTTTTGCCACATAATTAAAGTAAGGCTTCAACTTAGAATAGACTCAGTTAGTGATTGATTGCACTTTATCTCCAATCTCAGGGAAGAAGCAAGACCCTATGTTGTAGTATGGAAGCTAGGTATAATGTTGGGCATGAGTGAGCTGAGTGGTAAAAGGGGACACCTTTTTTGTATCACTTTAGATTTCCTAAATCTCACCTGTGTCTTATTTCAGCTGTTTCCGTCAGTACTAACTTTACAAAGGTATAATCTAACAGTGACTTTTCTCATGCCTGTGGGCACTCCTTGCCTCTCACTCCAAGGCATCTTGGTTGACACAGCTTTGGATCCCTACCTGCATACCACCCATTAACTACTGGGGGAAGTGGGGAAGTAAATACTGTAAGGGAAATCTTGACTAACAAGAACTAGTGGAAAAATTCTTCCTCCTTTCTCAATGCACAGTGTTAAGACACAGTTTATAAAATTTCACAGGGTATGATCCTACATGATTGGGCAGTAGAAGGCAACTCAACAGCTCATTCATGTATTGACCCTCCCTCCTACCAAACTGCATTCTTCTCGTCTCTCTACTTCTTGGGATTATAGCCCCTAACAAAGTTAACAGCACATAGCCCTCTGCTTCAGACTCTTATTTCTGGGGAATCTAAGCTAAGACAGACCTCAAAGCATGTGGTGTCTTTATGACGTTCAGGAGGTCATTCCTCTAGTGCTCAGGTGTGGTAAGTGGTAACCACAGGCAGAGAAGAGATCACTCAGAGAGGGAGACAGAGTGAGAGAAGAGGATCTATGAAAAGACCCACGAAGGACCACTAGAGAAAGGTAATGGCTAGAAAAGAAGACTGAAGATTGGTGGGAAAGGTGGTAGAAAACTATAAAGTACTATTTTTGTGAGGCACACAGATAATACACATCTAAGGAGCTGTTGTTTTATTACTAAATTGGGTTAGATCCTGACTGCTGTGGATAGTTGATATGATGTATTATCAAAGAAAATTAAATAATATGCAAACAGAAGTGTGGTGGAGGAAGTTTTTTCAAACCACATTCCTATGAGGGGAAATCCCGGGCAAACTGAGCAAGAGTGGAGTAATCTGTAACCAGTAGTAACTAGTAACCAGACCTCTTACTCTGTGCCTCCCTGTGGGCAAACTGATGGTAGCCACAGACTGAAGAGAGGATTATCTGGTGGTTAAGCTATTAATTTAAAAAATTTTTAACCTTTTAAAGATTTCTTTGAACAACGAAAAAAACTCAGATATAAAAGATAAAAGAAAAATGATTAATAAGACATCTTTTATAAAGAGATATTATAGAAAAAACACTGAAAGCTCAGTACCCTGAGTAAGGCACTCCAGTTTAGTATACTTAAAATTGTATTTCACATCAAGTTTTTCTTCCTTACAGTCAGGAGCCTATAATAGTTCATAGAAATGCTTTATATATCTTTATGAACTCTTAGGATCAGAAAACACTTCTTCCTTGATAATCAGAATTCATCACAGGCTAAAAGGTATAGAATAATGTCACTCTCTGTTATAAGAAGCTACACAGTCCTTACATGTTTTTAAAAATTAATTGTATTTATCAGTTATAGAACTGAATTTTTTAAAATTTAGAAATGTTTGGTATTCTTCTCTAGTTCATTTGAACTTCTCTTTTAGTTTATTAATTTCAGTGTACAAAAAGAATCATTCTGTCTGATTTTACTCTGATTTCCTGTATGTTTCATTCAGTATTCCTAGTCTTATTGAAATTAAAGTCTAATGAATGTAATGATACACCTATCATGTTCTTTCAAATTCCAGGCAGGTTTTATTCTCACAACATGCACTACATAGATCATGTATAAATCTGAAGTTATAATTAACAATATAAAAGTTAGGGAACTAAAATCTAACTTTACAATAATATGAACACTGAGGAGCTTCAATTTAAATCACAAAGCATTGCTTTTTATTATAATGACATTCTTTAAGTTCTTAAATAAATATGAAATGTCCTTGAACATAAGTGTCACAGCAATTGTAAATATAAGTGTTTCAAAGGACCCAAGTGGAGGGTTTTATTTTCTGTCATTGCTTTTGGTAATTAAAAAACATGACATATTTAAAATCTTAAGCTCATAATAATGCTTCAAGCATTGTAAAGTTAACAACTGCCTTTCAAAAACAATTATCATAAGGCTACACTGAATACATTATAACTTCAAAATAAGACAGAATCAATGATATTGCAATGTTGGGGGACCTTCTCTAGCCACATGAGCATTATAATCAAGCCAGTGGGCTCTTATCATGAGATCTGCTTCTTGGCAGTAACACAATCATTTGTCTTCCTACTCAGAAACAGGGGCATCAAGCTTTCCTTCTCCAATTTTCTGATTCGTGCTTAAGTACATGGATGGTATTCCAATAATTCTAATACACTGACAGGCACAACAGCTGCCTGCCAACACCAGAGTGGATTTAGTTTTCATTTGATGCTTCAGAATACCCAAGTGATACAATACCAGGTCAAATAGCTTCAGAGATTTTAAAGTCGGCCTAAAAGCCCCAGCATCTGTACACTAGAGCTCAGTATCCGAATAGTCCATTCTCTCTTTAGAATTCTAACTAAAATGTCAGCAGCAAAGAGTTTTTAAAGTAGCCTCCAGGTGTTTGAAATTTCCTGTGCTTGCTTTAGCAGACTACTGAACTACCTAACAATAAGTAAGTCATTGAGGATCTAAATATCCAGCTATACTGCTGGGAGTCAACAAGAGAGCTAGTTCTAGGAAGAGTAGGAAAGGAACCTGGGGGGACAAAGTGGCAGGAAATGTTTTCAGAACTCTCCCTTCCCCTTTTAAAACATCTAAGTCAACCAATAACTCAACTCTTCATGGTTACTTAAAATCTGGAAACTACTAAGAGTAAAATTTATTAGTATACAAATCAATTTAACTAGCCTGAAACAGTTATATTGATCTTTACTTTATCCTTTATCTCAGTATCTAGCCTTATAGAGCTATATTTCAAAGCTCTGACACAATTGTTTTGTTGGTATGATCTCTGACCACTTCCTTTTAAAAAAGTGTTATTATTATTACTATTATTATTATTTTAAAGTAAGCTCTACCCCCAACATGGGGCTTGAATTCACAACCCAAGATCAAGAGCTGCATGTTCTACGGAGTGAGCTACCAAATGCCCCCAGTTTTTTCTTTCCATGCTAAAATATTTCTGTTCACAAGGCATGATCCTTGGTTTGTTCAGACACTGAGGTGCAAATGCTCTCATAAAGATAACGCAGGTCATTATTATATATATATTTATTTAAAAAATTATAAGAATTTCTAGTATTAATAAATATAGCTTTTCTGGTTCCACTGGAGGCTCATTCAGATAAAATGTTGAGATCAGGTAGGTTTCAAGGCCATGGAAGCTTAGATTGTGCAGGTTAAACACAAACTGGACTAATCATTGAGAGGGATGATACTTGAGTTATATATCTGGACCGCGGAATGGGGTGGGCAATGCAATGCATTGCGGCTGAAAGTATTACTCTACTAAAACACATTCCTTCACATTTTTTAAAAGATGGTGTTGGGGTACCCAGGTGGCTCAGTCAGTTGAGTGTACGACTCTTAATTTCGACTCAGATCATGATCTCAGGGTTGTGAGACTGAGCTCCACAGTCACAGGACTCTGATAAAAATTCTCTCCCTCTCCCTCTGGCCCTCCTTACTGCACTCTTGTGCTCTCTCTCTAAATAAATAAAACTTACAAAAAAAAAAAAAGAGTGGTATCATGATAGAGGTTCCACATTGCTTGAAGAGAGAGGTAGAGACAGCTGCTAAGAGGCTAGGATGAAGAATATTCATTTTAAGAGTTGAGTATAATTCATTCCAGATCTCCTGAGAGTCCCTCTCAAAATCTATGGGGAATTAGAGGTTTTGGGCAGCCAGTCAACTCTAGGGCTCACTGAAAATTCTAATTTCATTTCCCAGATCTATCTTTATCCAAACATTTATCCATGAATCCCTAGCATAATTCCAGACTTGGAAGGGAGGGGTGTCTCTGAGTTTGGCAGTATCTCCTGGCACGAAACCTCCTGACTATGACATACACTCAGTATCCCTTTAGTTCTTGGATTCCCAGCATCTGCCAAGTAACAATATACAATGATGACTAGCCATTAAGGAATTCAGTTGCATGGCTTCCTTCTGCAGTGTACATGAGGAGACAGAGTCTCTTGTTTTTACAGAAGTATCTTATACAAATTATAAGTTGGTTTTTTCTCTTTTTAAAATTACACATAAAACCTAAAACATCATAAATTCAATGTCAAGAAATACAAAATATTTCTTTTGATCAACCTTTTGTAAGTGTTACTGAGCTCCTATGCCAAATCTCGTACTCTACTTAGATTTCCTTGTTGATAAAAATAATCTATCAAACATTTGGGGACAAATCTAATAATATTCATGCTTTCCTTAAAATGAAGACAGGAGCGACTAGGTGACTCAGTTAAGCTTCTGCCTTCAGCTCAGGTCATGATCTCAGGGTCCTGGAACTGAGCCCCACATTGGGCTCTCTGCTCAGTCGTGAGTCTCCTTCTCCCTCTGCCTCTACGATCGCTTTTGCTCTCTCTAAAATAAATAAAATCTTAAAAAAAAAAATGAAGACAAAAACAGTTAACTGTTATGTGGTATGGTAAGTATTTAAACATCTCTGCAAGAAGCTACAGCCTTTTTTTTTAAACGTTTTTATTTATTTGTCAGAGAGAGAGACAAGCAGGGGGAGCAGCAGGCAGAGGGAGAAGGAGGCTCCCTGCTGAGAAAGGAGCCTGAGTAGGACTCAAACCCACAACCCTGGGATCATGACTTGAGCTGAAGGCAGATGCTTAACCAACTGAGCCACCCAAGCATACCAAGAAGCTACAAACCTTATAAAAATACTGGAGATGTGGTTGTTAGAAAAATTGTAACTATGGTGGTAAATCTGATAGTATAAACCTACAGTCATTCTGATTCTTTTATGGTTTCAATCTGAGCACAGGTGAAACCAAATATTTCAATTTATGAACTATGTTAAATTTCTTCTTTCCATTTACATGTGGGATGGGCCACATACACAATGATCTAACTTCATAAATATTTCAAGAATATATCAGGTTCGTGATATATAAAATAAAATGAAAAGGAAAATTTAATACTTTAAATATTACTCTAGTAAAGAGTACATGACTAAGAACTGAATGACTACCTGTCACCAACTGCCTATCACTCTGCTATAAAATTTACTTAGTACCAACTAATAAAAGATCACAATTGTATGACTACATAAAGTGTCTGACACAGAAGTTGCGAAGATTTGTCCCTTTTAATTCAAATCTTTTCATACTTAGATTCAAGTAATTTGTAATATCAGAGAAAAGACAGAAATGTGTTATCTAATTTTGAGTACTACTTCTGCCAATCTTTTGTTTAAACATTCCACAGGCTCCTAAATGCTGACAGAATAAGGCTCATGTTCTAGCTGTGATACCCTAAATCCTCCATAATTTGGGAGCCCTCACCTCAATCTCATCTCCTCTTGCTCTGGAATGAGAGAACCTGTTTTTCCTTCAGTGTGAATTCTTGAACCTTCTTAACACTGTACCTGTATCTGTTCTCTTTCTCTTCCTTTTTCTCTCTCCTTCCCCTCATCCTTCCTGTCCTCTCTCTCTTTCTTTCTTCCCAATCTGAGGCTTAAACTAACAACTCCATCATCAAGAGTCACATGCTCTACCAACTACGTCACCCAGGTACCCTTTTAGCTCTGTTCTTTCAGAAACCCGCATGGAACACCTTTCTTGCTTCTTTCCACTCATTCAAGTCCCATCAAAATCAATTTTAGATGCCTTAAGGGAACCTATATTGGTTCATGTTTGTGCTCCAACATCCTAGCTCAGAGACTGACTGGCATGAAATGATGTTCTTTAAATTTCTTTTTATTTTTATTTTTTATTTTTTTAAAGATTTTATTTATTTATTTGACAGAGAGAAATCACAAGTAGATGGAGAGGCAGGCAGAGAGAGAGAGAGAGGGAAGCAGGCTCCCTGCTGAGCAGAGAGCCCGATGCTGGACTCGATCCTAGGACCCTGAGATCATGACCTGAGCTGAAGGCAGCGGCTTAACCCACTGAGCCACCCAGGCGCCCCTTTAAATTTCTTTTTAATTAAATGGACTATAACCAACTTAAGACCCCCATTAGTAGTCTGCCAACTGGATCATTACTCCAACTGGACCATTTCAGTAACTGATCTTTGGAATCACTGTGCTCATACTGCATCCACTGCCCCTGCTGACAACTAAACTTGTTGATTTCATGGCAATTCTCTTGAGTTTTTCTTATATTGATCAACTATAGCATTTATGGGTTATACTATTTCTTTTACCCCTAATAATAATGATGATGATTAGAAATGGACTGTGTTTAGTACATGCCAGGACTCTTACAAGTATAATTAGCACTTTACATATAGTATTGCACTTTGCTCTGAAGATAACCCAATCTGTCATAATATTCCCATTTTATAGATTACTTAGCTATGGCACAGAGAGATTAAATATCTTGGAAAAATCGCACAGGTAGTAAGAGGATGACCTGGGAGTCACTCTGCATGAATAGTCATAAGGGTCAGTTTTAGGTAGCATGGTCAAAGAAGTCCTCGTTTTTGGAACACTTGGGAAGAGACCTGAAAGACAAAGAGCCAGACACGAAGAAAGAGTGTTTCAGGGCGGGGCGCCTGGGTGGCTCAGTGGATTAAGCCGCTGCCTTCGGCTCAGGTCATGATCTCAGTGTCCTGGGATCGAGCCCCGCATCGGGCTCTTTGCTCAGCGGGAGCCTGCTTCCTCCTCTCTCTCTGCCTGACTCTCCGCCTACTTGTGATCTTTCTCTCTGTCAAATAAATTAATAAAATCTTTAAAAAAAAAAAAAAAAAAAAAAAGAGTGTTTCAGGGCAAGTAAGAGCACAAAAAAAGGCCTCAAGATGGAAAAACATGGCATAGTAGATAAGTAGAAATAAGGCCAACCCTGGCTTGAGTCAAGTGAAGAGAAGAAAATCGCAGATGAGGCTGCAAGGTAGACAGAAGCCAGCTCATGGATAGCCTGTGGGAATGAACAAAAAGTTCCATGTGTACTGATTTACCTTTACACTTTACAGTCCTTATTTCTTACTCTCCATTCCAAGAGCCTCAATGGCAGAAACAATCTCTTATTTTTTTCATATCTCTTGCAGCAGCCAGCCCAAAGTACTATGCGAAGAACCCCGAAGAATCACACAACTGTAGATAAAGAATGCAGTGTGCGTCACCATGTACAGGAGTGGCTGAAAAGGTCTAATGTGGGAGAAGCACCTGGAGAAACAAGACATTCCAGACTTGTAGTGTACAGCTGCATGACTGTGGAGGGAAAGTCAAAAAGTTCTTATAACAACAATATGGAATATGAAGAAATGATTTTGTTTTGGGAAACGGAGATAGAATTCTTGAAAGAAAAAATTTTTTGTGTAAGGAGTAACACTCTACATCAAGATACAATTAGGACTTGAGCTCAAATTTCTTTTAAAAGGGAAACAAGTTTTGGGGGTACCTGGGTGGTTCAGTTGTTAAGCATCTGCCTTTGGCTCAGGTAATGATCCCACGGTCCTGGGATCGAGGCCCTCATTGGGCCCCCTGCTCAATGGGAAGCCTGCTCCTCCCTCTCCCGCTCCCACTGCTTGTGTTCCCTTTCTCGCTGTGTCTCTGTCAAATAAATAAAATCTTAAAAAAAAAAAAGGGGGAAACAAGTTCCCAAATTCTTTCCCAAATGAGAGTGTTCTAGTTTTTGTATGAGAATAAACAGATACTACAGCATATGAATGCTTAAGAAAACAAGGCTGAGAAATTCCCAGAGAAAAGGAAAGTACTTAGTTTCCTATGAAATGTTAATATATGATCCTAGCAAGGGGAAGAAATACTATTAAACAGTGGAATGAATATAGTCACAGAAGTCAGAAGTCCACAATTAGAATCAGTTCAGTCACTATTGAGTAAGACCTAAAGTGAAGGTTCAAAATTATTTGATGCCTTGATATCTGGTATAATCAGGAAGGCCTTGAATAGCCTAACCGTAAGTTGCCCTCTCTATTTTGCTTTTGTAAGGCCCTGCCAGTAACACTCCTTATCAAAGGGTTCAGGTATAGTTCCTGCCTATCCCTGAGTAGCAGGTTTTAGTTCCCCTTCAGTTTGCAGAATTATTCAAAACAGCCAATCACATTATTCTGTGGAAACCAGGGGAGACATCATTCTCTTAAAACTATAAAGCCTGCCTCCCACAGCGTCTGGCTCTTCACTCTACTCACAAGTGCAATTCTCATGTGACCTGCATAGAGCACGGGATCTTCCTCCCTGAAACTGTGAGTATATGTGACTAATAAACAGTTGCCAATCTCACTTGACAAGTATTGAGTGGTGTGTGTTCCACCATCCCTACAACCCTGTATCAGGAATCTTTTCTGCATTGAAGGGGTGAAGAGGTGATTCAAAGCAGCCACTTACTGGATGTGTGACTGGGGCCTTAGGCCAAGCCATTTAACATTCATCTCCGAGCTTTTTATTCTGTAAAACAGGATTAACAATATTTACCTTGAGCCCTGTGTCTATAGCTATTAACATGAACAGGGTCTAGTAGTACACTGTTAGACCCATAGTTGTTTCTAATGCCATCCCCACCCCATCACCTCCTCTGTACCCCCATGACTCTTACTACGGATTTAAAACTTGAAAGTTAAAATTATTAACAATTGAGTTTAGAACTATTAGATGTGGAAATAAATGACAGATTGGCCAGATTTGGTCTAAAAGCAATCTGGCTTACTTACTAGAAATAACATTTCAATTTCAGCTACCACAAAAAGAACTCAAAGAGAATTTTTCAAGTTTTTGGCAAATAATGAACATAGACATGAAACCAAGACTGCTTTCAAGATACTGAATAGTAGGTTCAACTGTGCTTTGTGAATCTTGATACACAAATAATGTAATAAAATTTATAGTGACAAAAGACCTTTTAATAAGCTAACACTCTGTGTGCAAATGTTTTATTTTTTAAAAAACTTTTAAATATTGGTTGCTTCAGATAAGAGGGGAAAAGTACAGCTAAGAAAGTTTTACACTGGCAGAACTTCTTTTCTTCAGATTTTTCTTCTTTATCACATCTCAGTATGTGTAAAAACACACCCCAGTGTACACAGTTTCCTAAATTCAGTGGTACTTCCTTATGCCTTTTGATTTTTTAGTAATTACATAATTTATACAAGTTTGAATATTTATGCATTTGGAGAGGAGGAAGATTATAAAATATACATCGTGTATATTCATACTAAAATAAAATTTTAGAATTGTAACAAAAGACTGGGGGATGAAACAGCACACTGGGGACCCTTTGGAAACACATGGGGTGATCATTTTGAAGTATTTTTTTGTACTAAGAATTTTCTAACTTCGTATTTTAGGTAGTTTAGTAAAGCTGATGCACAATTATCTCATTTGGGGGATGCAAACTTCATTCTCTTGAGAATTCTAATTTGATATTGAAATGCTACTTATTATTATAAAGTCTGAGATAAACCATAATTCAGGTTATGTTGCTCGGTAAGCAGCTGAATGTCATACTGAGATATTTTTTAATGTACTTTTTAAACATAGCTCCTTGGCTACCACATTCAATAAATATTTAAGCATGAACTTAAAGTGGATTACTGTGCGCATGTTGTAAGAAAATTGCACAGTGATAAAGCTTGTAATAAAAATAAGCAGGACACCCACTGCTCATACACTATAGTTAAGTGTATTAGCTGGTCTCCAAAGCATTAACTTTTACTCAAACAGCAGCAATATTCTGTCCAATCTATTAGCTTCAGACAGTGCATACTAGCTGCAGGCTATTGGAAATCTTTATGTTTGTATGCTGAAAGAAAATGGTTTTCACAATATTATAAATAGTTTAATATAACACTTAGGGTTTATCTTAAGCACAAATGAGGGAAAAAAGAAAAATTTCTGTTACAAACAAGAGAGGTTAAGAAATTTATCACTGTAGTCTACATGTATTCCCACAATTTAGATTTGGAAAAAAAAGCCAGACATGACTTGCTATGATTAACTTTTCTTAAGTGATATAAACTTATACAAGGAGACCACCGATGGGCCAGATTTTTCATTTACTCTCATTTTGTCAAGTCTATTTTTCCCTTAAGCCAAATAGTTTGGGAGTATTAACAAAACACATAACTTAGCTCAGTGTTTAATTTTTTTAAAAGCCATGAAGACAAGCCAATTTCTTGATTCCTTAAAACTGTAAGGTATTTTCAGCATTCAGAGATCACATACTGTGGTTAATTACAGCCAATTAGCTGTCATCAGCCTATACAATATATAGGTCTGATCAATTTGTTTCAAAAAATTTTTTAAAACAACCAATTAATAGTGTCAAACAATGCTAAAAAATCATGAACATTTACTGTTGACATTAGTGCCAAACATTCACTTGCATTAAAAAATTCTAAATCATATATCAACTAGGACCCCATATAATAGGGTTCAATCAGCTGACCTTCACCAGTTTTTCTTTTTTTAAGGTATAACCAAACTCACGATGTTTTTGTTTACTGTTGTAAAGCTAGACTAGTTCTTTATAGAAGAGTAAATCAATAATAAAGCAATTTAGTTGCAGGTATACTCATGAGAATGCAATTTTGTTTGCTAACTGCAGGATCTCAGGTGCCTGGAACAGTGCCTCGCATATAGGAAATGCCATTCAATAATTATTTGTCGAATGAACAACATGTAGGTATATAAGCCTTTTTAAAATTTTTTCTTTAAAAAGATTTTATTTATTTGAGGGAGACAGTGAGAGCATGAGTAGGGAGGAGGGGCAAAGGGAGAAGCAAACTCCCCACTGAGCGGGAAGCTTGATGCAGAGCTCTATCCCAGAACCCCACGATCATGACCTCAGCCGAAGGCAGACACTTAATTGACTGAGTTACCAAGTGCCCTAGGTACAAGTCTTCTACCAAAAAGTCATATTTATTTTTTTGCTTCATATATTTAACATTATCACGTAAATGTTGAATATATATGAGTATAGGAGTAGAGTACCTGTTAAAAGACATCAAAAACTGAAAATGTCATGTTTAATATTTGCAGTTGCAGCATATTTAAGAATCATTTTATCACGGTAGCAAACAAATGTCTATTCTTATAGGCTCACACATTTATTAATTTCATTACGAACTTCAAGAAAAAAAGAAGAAATCTTTATGTTACTACTATCTGGAAATGAATCTAGATGAATCCAAATGAATATACATAAACATATCTCTATAGGGTTGGGGTGGGAGGACTTTTTGAAGTATTTAAGTCAACCTTAATTGAATATGAAATATTCAAAATTGAGAAAACTACTACTACACTGGGCCATAATAACAGGAAGCATTACACTCAAGTATTAAACTTGTTGGAAAAAGAAAGAGAAAAAACAGAGCATATTAGAGTTGTAGAGGTTTACAGTGGGAATTTGCTAACAAAATGGTGTAAGTGGTACGCTGCCTCATGCAGTTACATAATAAAAGACTTCTATATATTATAAATAATCTCTTCAGATGTAAAAAGAAATCTGCTCAAAGTCTAATGGAGTATTCATTTTTAAAGACGAGTTTAAGTGATAAAACTATTTGCTACAATTTTTGGCTTTTCCTTTTATTCCACTTTTTAACCATTAAACATTAAGAGTGTTCATTCAAATAAACAGTAATTTGCACTTTATGGCATTTTTCAGCCCACAATCCTAAAGCATTAATTAATTAAGAAGAACTATTTCTCCTAAATTAGGGTAATCAGAATTGAGACAGGCAAAGACTGTTGCTTTTTTTTCTCTGTACATACCATTTTGAATCTGTTTGTGATGTCA
Source organism: Mustela nivalis (assembly GCF_964662115.1). Classification (NCBI taxonomy): domain Eukaryota; kingdom Metazoa; phylum Chordata; class Mammalia; order Carnivora; family Mustelidae; genus Mustela; species Mustela nivalis. The sequence goes on along the minus strand of NC_139020.1, from coordinate 137,218,624 downwards.
TTACTGTATTTGATAAAACAGGAAATACTTTATGGAAATTACTGAAAAGCTGATTTCTGGGTATTGCTGTGGAACATTTATCCAAATCTTCTGTACTGAAAGTTATATATTACCATATGATCATGATTAGCAGGGGATACCTACATGATTTTCAGTTATCAGATTTAAAGATGGTTTTACACGAATTGTTTGTTAGAGCTTAATTAGTAATGTACATCATCTTCTTCTGATTACTATTTATCAGGCTGACCTGCAGTATTTGGGCCAACGTGGCTACATTCTTTTTGAAAATGTTTTGAATTAATTTTAATCCCTGAACATTAAGGCTTTATTTTCGTTAAGTATCACACTAACTGCATTTTCACAATGTCATAGTTTATGCATACGAAACAACCAAACTCAGGCCCTTAACCTTCAGCTTGCAGGGCGTAAGTAATTTAAGTGGACCCTGCCTGAGAAAAGAAAGGTTTTTCAATATACAGTGGTTAATCCAAATAAAGTCGTTTTCAAAGACTAAAAATCTGTTTATAGTCTTTTACCCTAAGGGTAAAGTTCTGTTTTGTTGTTAAGAGGAGATCCAAAGTTACATTAGAGGTAATAATAAATCTGTAAATTCCATTATACGACTCTGTATACAACTCTGTATACATTATACAACTCTCTATACAACTTACTGTATATAGCTCTATTAAAATGTTATCTAGGAAAAGGACAAGAAAATTAATAGCTGATATATCCCACACCTCAAGAGAAACCAGGGAGCTTGTAATGATTAGAATCTATCCATATATAACTATACTATACTGTATTCATGCCTCTTCCCAAGAGTAAAAAAAATTGGAGACTTACATCTCTTATTAAGAAAAGAGGCAATTTTAACAGGTAAATAATATGAGAAAGTAAACTAATACTAGCCTAGACAACTAAATTTTTAAATCTAAGTTACACTAATACCTCATACATTTTGAGCTCACAAAATTTGCTAACTTCCAAACAGTAGAAATCCATCTTCTTCTATAACTCAATATACTATAATAAAACATGAATCTTCGGGGCAGAGCAATGATCTTCAAGTGTTGCTCCTATAAGTTACTTAAAAGACTTCTGTGTCCCCTCCTTTACTGAGAGAAGTAGGGGATATATTAGTGAGGTTCAGCTATGAATTCCTACTCCAAAGAGAAGAGTCCAGCTTTTACATATTTTATATTTCGGGATCAAATTTTGTTTAAACAAAGGGTCCACCACTTAAAACAAAAATCTCAAACCAAAAGACATCATAAACTAATTTACAAACCAATTACCTTCTCCTTTCTTCTGTTTCTCCCTGTCCCTTATATACACACATTCCTTACACTTCAGACATCTAACAGTACCACAAAATCAATGAAAGAAAGATTAGAGCTAGGAGGTGAAGAAGGCTGAGGAAAGAAAAGGAAGAGAGAGCAACTCTTTGAAACTAATGTTAAATGTTATCATTCTACCCAAGCTGAATATGTATGGTCCCTTACATGTTTGAGTGAATTAAGAGGTAAGACCCTATATTAACAAAATCTGTTTTTAAGAGCCATATATAAATATCAGTATCACTTCAATACTTGAGGGGCTCCAATAACACATGTACTCTATTTCTGCTTATCAGGAGAGTGGTAATGTTAACAGTGACAGTGAGGACACTAGAGTTTCTAGACAGCCAGGTGAACACTGTCATTTTCTCTGCTCCAACCATTATTGCTGTTGGGAGTAACAAAAACAAACAAACAAACAAACAAATCCTATCTTTATAGATTATTTTCTTTCAAAAAACCTTAAAGAAATCCCAATTCCACTAATGCAGTAAAAGAAAAGAATGGATGGGGCGCCTGGGTGGCTCAGTGGGTTAAGCCTCTGCCTTTGGCTCATGTCATGATCCCAGGGTCCTGGGATCGAGCCCTGCATCGGGCTCTCTGCTCAGCGGGGAGCCTGTTTCCCCCTCTCTCTCTGCCTGCCTCTCTGCCTACTTGTGATCTCTCTCTGTCAAATAAATAAATAAAATCTTAAAAAAAGAAAAGAAAAGAAGAGACAATGTTCTTAAATTGCTTCTTCAATGCTTCAAAAGTTCCTGGAAGTACACTAACATGTAAAACTCTCCAATTAATTCACAAGGCTCTATTAAACATCCTTTACACAGAGTTTAGACAATTTGTTTAATTCTTATAATGATTCAAAAAAATATTGGCTAATATATCAAAACATCTTCTGAATACCTTGAATTCAGCTAGAAATTTTCTAGATGATTCATAAACTCTACATTCAGGGATTTATAAACTCTACATTCAGGGATTTTTCTTACGACTCCCCAGTCCCGCAAATAAGATTCCTTTTCAGACATGAAGACAACAATTTTTTTTTAAAGTTTTAATACCAGATTTAGCTTTTCTATCCTTACACAAAGAAAAGGTTTATTCTTAAGATGATTTATTTGAGGTCAGAGCCAGAAGAAGGAGAAATAGCAATAATCTGGAGAAAAAGATGTATCATATACTAAGGTGGAATTGGTACATTTGATATCTTATGTGAGAATATAATATATGGATATGAAAGTTAAAATTTTCAAATAATGGTAACTTTTTTTCATTAGAGATAAAATAGGCCCCTCAGGATCTATTTGCTCTCTACTACTGATCAATAACACTTACATGCTATATGTAACATGAAAACAGAATGACAGCATCTTAACCAAAAGTTTCTTCATAGATTTTAAAGAAATGTTAAACATAGTTAAGCAGTCTCTGTTAGTTAATGACTGGCTACGTTAGTGGAAACTAGTTAAGAGCAAGAACTTCTAGGGCAGACCTCAGTTTGAATCTAGCTTAGCTATGACTTTAGGTAAGTAACCTTTTTGAGCCTTATTTTTCTCACATATGTAAGACTGTAAGACTGCTGTGAGGATTATAAATAATGTGTATAAAATACCCAGTAGAGTGCAGGTAGTAGATTCTTAGTAAAGGTAACAAAATTAAGTCTTCAGTTAACTAATTCTTCTATAAATAATAGGAAAAATAAGAGTTACCACAAACTATGGGAAAGTTATCATAACTTCAAAAAACATTAGAAAAGATAATTAGACCATGACACAGAATTCCAAGCAATGCAATGTTAGTTTTAGAGAAACTGTAAATGATGGATTCTTGACATGTGAGTTTAGCTGAGAAACTTGAAGGCTAGCTGGTGAAGACCATTCTCTTAGGTAACTTGCTGCTTCTCCAGCTCTCCCTTTGGAGAAATTTTAGGCCAGCATATTTTAACTGCCCACTTGGCATGGCCCCCAGCGGACCTCCATCATATTAAACAAAACAAAGGGGTGCCTGCATGGCTCAGTGGTTAAACATCTACCTTCGGCACAGGTCATGGTCCCAGGGTCCTGGGATCAAGCCCCACATTGGGTTCCCAGCTTGGTGGGAAGCCTGCTCCCTCTCCCATTTCCCTTGCTTGTGTTCTGTCTCTGGCTGTCTCTCTCTGGCAAATAAATAAATAAAAAAAAAATAAATAAATAAAGCAAAGAGACCCACCTTTCTGACATTTTCTCATCTTTTCAGTGGTACCAAAGTTCTTTGAGCCATATAGGCTTAAAATCTCAAAGTGTTTTATTTTATCAAAGCCTGTCAAGATTTCCTTTGTCATGTATCAAACAACCACATCAAAACCTTTTCATTTCCATTCTCTAACCCCTAAGTCCCTGTAAAGATATCAAATGGATTAATTTTCCTTACAGACCATTGGTCTTATCTCACTCCACCGCTGTAAAGTTAATGGACTCTTGACTATCTTTTGCAGTTTCTCTGTGGGCTACCTGTAGCAGAGTCACCTGTATAGTTATTAAGATGCAATGGCCAAATCTATACCCACTCAAAAAAAATGCTCTGGCAATAGGATGCAGCACTTCACAAACTTCTATGTGGTTTTTGTGTACACAGAAGCTTGTGAACACTAACTATAACATAAATATATATCCCCACCACTAAGAATAACAGCCAACATATTAAGTGTTTAATGTGGGTTGAGCAGTGTTCTAAGAGCTTTATATGGATAGACTCGCTTAATCTTCATGAACAGCCAGCCCTATGAGGTAGGTATTATTACTATCAGCACTTGACACATGAAGAACGGGAAAGAAGAAAAGTTAAGTGACTTGCCCTGGGTCACACAGCTAGAAAGTGGTGAAAATGAGATTAGATTTCAGGCAGTCTGCACCCACAATCTTGGTTTTTAAGCATTAAACAGACTGCCTCAGGCTATCATTCAAGGACTCTGAGTCTCAATTACCAACTCCAGCCCACTCTACCACTAGATCTCAATCTTTTAGTGAGCCTTTGCTTCTGAACTGTGAACTTTGTAAGGGCTTCTCAGTTTCCTACCCCATCCTAGGTGAGGTAGAATAGCTAGAGTGGGCTGGAGTTGGATATTTCATTTCTCCAGGTCAGTTAGGCTCTGATAAATACCCAGCAGCTTAGGCTCTCCTCAGTTTCTCTTGAGGGCAGCCCTTGTTATGAAGGACAGGATGTTCTGGAGCATTTCAAAATGGTTCTTTTCCTCTCCTCCTGCCAGGAGCTGAAGGGGTTTGCTGTGAGAACCTAGTCAAGTCCTTGGAGGTAAAACTATGAAAGTGTAGAGACCCCCTCTGACTGGCCCTCACTGGAGTTTTTAACTCTCAGACTTGTTCACCCTGAACCCTGAATTTCCTCTAGAAATTCATGGATTATAGTTTAGGTTTTCCTACTACAGTACCAGTTCCCACAGAGATTTCTACTTTAGTAAGTTGTGATTTTCTGTATTCACCCATTTGTTACTCCAGTTTTGGGGACAGCAATTGGCCCTGTAACCTCACTTTTCTGACAGATCTAAGGGAAGTTACTGATTTCTTAGTTTCTTCAGCTTTTTCTTGCTAGGACAGAGTAACAACTTACAAGCTCCTTAACCGGAGTTTTCGTTTTTTAAATTATAAAGTTTAGAGACAAATGGGATTTTAGATATTATCTTGCTGAATCACCTCTTTACAAAGACAAGAAATCATGGAGAGATTAAAGTTAATTGGGTTGCCCAAGTACCAAGGGCTATGTATCTAGAGCTACTTAAAGTCATCAGAACTTGGTTAAACCCATGTTCCTTACTTCCTACCTGCAATTAAAAAGCAACCCTGTTTTAGAGGGAGAAGCAGGCTCCCTACTGAGCAGCACATGCAATGCAGGGCTCAATCCCAGGGTCTTGGGATCATGACCTAAGCCAAAGGCAGATGTTCAACCAACTGAACCACCCAGATGCCCCATAAAAAGCAGGTGTTTTAATAATATTATAGTTATATTTAAAGGAGAAAAAAAAGAATCCTTACTTACAGAGACATGTAATGAAATATTTACAAGGAATAATGTGATGCCTGGAGTTTGCTTTGAAATCTGAAGTGAGATGGGGGTTTTTAGGGAGATAGTTAAAAGATGTGTTGATAAATGTGATGAGAAAATAGGGTTCATTATAATAATCTTCTTTGTATAGGACTGAAATTTTTTATAGTTAGATGAAATATGTAGCAAAAATAGAAAAGAATGAAACAAATGTTTATTCTGACTTAAATTATCTATTCATACTGCTAAAAGGGTTGATGCTATTATTAGAAGGCTTGTAAATAAACATGCAACTAAAGTTGATATCAACTTAAAAATTACTTGGCTTAATACATCTACCAAATCATAAAGGTAAAATAAACTGTACCACTTACAAATCAAATTGCCTTATTTATATAAAGTTCATAGTCATATTCTCCATCATTTTAATATCTCATAGCTATCAGAGTACCTTAGTCCCAGCTGAGATAAAACTGACACAATACTTAGCTACAACTCTCTTATACAACACATTAACTCAATTAGCTTTTTCCTTCTCAAATGAAATATTTTGCCTGCTGCAAAGGAATTTTCATCAATGGTACTCCCTTGCAAAAGGGAATAAAAGAAATGCTCATAAATTCAGCAATAGAATTAAATTTTCTATATTTTATTCTCATAAACCAGAGAAAAAGTCATCAAGTTCAGTTATCAATTAAAGCAAACAGAGGAAAATCAAAGGTATTCAAGTCTATTAATATTTGCTCTCCAATAAGGAAGGCTACCTAATCCCCTATTAGAAGAGATATCTCAGTTGACAACTTCTTTAGTGTCTGATTATAGATAAATGAATTCAGTTAGGAAATCATTTGTACCTTAATATGATAACTGGAAGGCTTTACTATCTTTTCATTAATATTATATTACAAATTATGTGGTTTCTGCTTTATTTCTTAGACATATCTGGTTGAATATAGAAAAGAAGCTCCTTAAAGACTAATGTCTTATTTATTTGGCATTTTCTGTAGACTTTGGCACAATAAGTAACTACTGAATTAAATAAAATTATCAAATAGTACTTATCTTTCTAAATCAGGGAAGAAAAGTTTGGAGGAAAACTCTTAAAATATCCACACACTCTCAAAATTCTCAGTAGTGCGCCACTATTCAAGAGGTCAACAACAACAGACTCAGTAACTAACTAGGCAAAATGAGCCTTCCTGAGCATATGAATTGAAGGAGGGTATGGGGATTCTGTTTTCAGTATTCCATTCATAGTATTCAGTCTTCATTCATAGACAGTAGCACCAGTCCAATGTACTACTAATCTTAAGATTCAAGAAGAGATGTAGGATTTATGACCATATATTATCTCACTGATAACATTCATGAGTATTCTAATAAAAACGTCATACATTTTGCAAAATCATAATTGCCCATATTCCAGTTTGAGGTATGTTTTAAGCACCTGGTACCTATTACTGGTTTCGAAATGAATAAATAATGCAAGAACTATACAGATTATAGCTTTAGTCTCTTATAAAGTCATTAAAAGCTGTTATAAGTAAAAGAAAACCAAGAACTCTTATCTAAGCTGGCAAAATATTAACAGTCATCCTGATAAGACACAAACAATAGTTAACCATTAAAACAAGTTATGACAAAGATACACTCCCATATTAAATCTTGAGAAAATGTTATGTATATTGAGAAAAGAAAAATGAAACAGGTTTCTATTTTCATATTCTTACTGTAAGATAAATGATAATGAAAATGTGAGACAGTTCTAGTGAAGGATTAAAAAAAAAAATCATCTTTAGTTCATTTCACAACGCATTGTTAATGTACTACACCTCCAAGATACCAGCTGGAATAAACTGGCTTTACTGAAACACTAGCTATAAAACTGTTCTGTATGTAATTAGGTGAAAAAAAAAAAAAAAAAACCCAGTAAGAGTTTCAGAGACTTTAAAGCTTTAGCTTTGAATGTTGCGATTCCTTAAAACAGAAGGGACCTTTTAAGCAAGAATTGCAAACCAAAAGAATCTTTATCATATATTAAAAGTAGACACAGAAAAAAACCAGCCTTTAAGAACGTACTGACTTGGGGCGCCTGGGTGGCTCAGTCAGTTGAGCATCTATCTGCCTTTGGTTCTGGTCATGATCCTGAGTTCCTGGGATTCACCCCACATTGGGTTCCTTACTCAGCAGGAAGTCTGCTTCTCCCCCTCCTTCCTGCTGGTGCTCTCTCTCACTATGTCCCTTTCTCAAATAAATAAATAAATAAATAGACTTTTAAAAAAGAATGTACTGACTTGCCTAGCATAGAAGGGTATTCACTCACTTTGAGCACAAGGGCTGGTATTTGTAGAAAAGCTAAACAGAGATCTAGAAGTTCGTGATTCAAGAATCTCAGGATAGGAAGAACTTGAAATGTCATCTTCTCTGAAACCTTCATTATACCTTCTCATTACTCATCATCTACCAATGGCTTGAACACCACCTTCTAGAAACAGTTTTTCCAATCATACAGCCTATACTATTTGTAGTCTGCTCTGCTACTGCTTAAGTTGAGTAAAAATCTGCCTTGTACTTTTTACCCATTGGTCCCTCTTCTGATTTCTGGAAAAAGAGTAAGCCATCTCTCTCTTCCATCTGACAATCCACAGGTATTTGAAGTAACTCTGTTCCACCTCTATGTCAAACAATCCTGGTTGTCTCAAAGACTTACTTTTTCTTTATTCCTACATATGGCTGAGGTCCCGGCAGATCCCCTTGCAGGGGTCACAAGGTAATAACTGAAAAACACCTCATCTTCAGACATGCTTGTTTACCTACTTAGTATTTAACAAATTTTATAAAGATGCATGGATTCTTGGCTTCTCTTAAAAAATGGTAGATCTGGCAACACTAGATTGGTGACACTGAACTGTAGCTGAGCAGTGGCAAGAGATGGGGTATTTGACTCCAATGTCTCCCCACCATTCAAGTGTCATCTCTCAGAAAGAATCTATCTATCATTTCTATCTAAAATGGTCACGTTGGGATGCCTGGGTGGCTTAGTCAGTCAAGCTCAGGTCATGATCCCAGTATCCTGGTATCAAGTCCTGTACCTGGCTCTCCTTGTTCGGAGGGGCAGTGGAGGGGAGACGTGACTGCTTCTCCCTTTGCCTGCTCTGTCTGCCACTCTCCCTACTTGTACGTGTGCTCTCTCTCTTAGACATAAAAAAATAAAATCTTAAAAAATAAATAAATAAAATGGCCATTTATTTTACCCACCATCCCAATCTTTTGTTGGTGTTCCTCTTAAATAGCTATGAAAATTATCTCTTTAAAAAAATTTCTGGGACACTTGGGTGGCTCAGTTAGTTAAGCATCTGCCTTCAGCTTAGGTCTTGATCCCACATTCCAGGGATCGAGTTCCACATAGGGCTCCATGCTCAGCAGGAGTCTGCTCCTTCTCCCTCTGCCCCTAGCCCAGCTTGTGTGCTCTCTCACTCATGTGCTTTCTCAAATAAATAAATAAATAAATAAATAAATAAAATCTTAAAATAAAATTTCTTAAGGAACCTACTATTCTAGTGTGATCTGATCAATTATCAAATACCAACTTCTCAACTCCCTTGATTTGGAATATATGTATAATTTAAAAAATATTCATTTACTCATTCAATATCATGTAACATCTAACTGGTTACTTTTGGCACCACCATTAATGTTCTGACTTACTGATCAACAAACCTCCTGCTATCATGATACCTCAATTTCTCTCATTCAGTAACTGTGCCGCTACTTGGAAAAGCCAAACTTGGTGTCTTCCATTTATTCCTGTTAAGATAATCTTTTGGATCAATGTAAGGCCATCTCCTAAGCCAGGTAATGCTTAGGTAATGCTTATTAGTCATTACTTAATTATGTAAGAGTCTGTGTCTACCACAATCATGTACTAAAAAATATTTTTGTTGCATTTGTTTAAATGATCTGAGAATCTAGAGTTACAGATGAGCTGACCCCTAAGGTAACAAAGAAACACCTATATAACAATCCTTATGAGGTGTTTAAACACTGCTAGCTCATGCAAATAAGATAGATCATGCCCCTTTAGAAGAGTTTTAACTTTTAGAAAGTTAAAGGTGCTTGGGATGCCTAGGTGGTCCAGTAGGTTAAGTTTCTCACTCTTGGTTTTAGCTCAGGTTGTGATCTCAAGAGCCCAGAGTCTGCCTAAGACTCCCTCTCTCCTGCTTCCCCTCCCCACTTTTCTTTCTCTCTCACACATAAATAAATCTTTCCCCTCAAAATTTATCCTTAATACTAAAACTCAAATCTTGCTTCCTATATAACTTTTGCCCTTCCTCATTTGAAAGTAAAAGCAATAAGGATGCTCTCTTCAACATGACCCACATGACCTTCTTTTCATACGTCAAAAGAGAGTTACTATTTTCCTCAGGTTTACTCTGTACCTGACTAGGTAACCTCTAGTCTGGGATTTTGTAGGCCTAATCAGAAAGGCAGAAAAATATTCATGCAAAGTCTACTCTTCTCCTGGAGAGAAGAGTTTATGGAGAAGACTTCATAGAAGAAGCAGATTTTCACTAAACTTTAAATATACATATCAATAGATATATCATGATTCAACACTTAGTGAATATTCTTGCCTCTTTACAAGTAGTTCTGGTGTAGATGGTGAAGAATATTGTAAATGCATGTCTTGGAAGTTACAACTATGAACTTCATTTGTCCCTACACTATAGATGAAAAGAAAAGTCACTGACAGATTATGCGTCATTGTTAATCTTCAGAAGTTCCTATCTCCTGCATTATTCTTTAGTACTTCCAATTACTTTACATTTCATATCCAACAGTCATAAAGGAGCCTCATTTGGATTTTAAATTATATATATACCGTAAGAACATGATATAACTACAGGACTGCCAATTAAAATTATTTTCCTAAATCACAGAATTTAAGTATCTAAAAATAGAAAGATGGTTACATAAATTATAATACATTCATACAGTAAATTAATATGAAGTCATTAAAAATATATATATTTGAGGATTCTTTAATGGTATAGGGAAATGCTTGGTGAGAAAACAAAATACAAAATTAATTTATCCAATTTCTATGAAAATGATACATACACACACACAGCATAGAAACCTGGAAAGACATCAACATGTTGATATTGATCATCTCTGGATGATGAGATGACAGATGGTTTTCATCATCTTTTTGCACTTTTTTATGTCCAAGTTCTCTGTAAGAAGACTGATTTTCTTTCACAATCAAAGGAAAATTTTTACTTAGAATGTCACTAGCATTCCCGTTATGTAACTGTACTTCATTAATAAGTAAGTATCAAACTAATAGATGATAAAATATATGAACATAGATTCATGCCCTCAATGAACTTATATTTAGCAGACTACTGAAAATAATATAAATAACGATAATTCAGGCTAAAGAATCATTCGTTAAGTGCTACAGAAAGTGAGGGCCACTTGTTCTAATGTTTTACCAAGTACTCCCTCTTTTAAGCATCTGCCTCCTTCTTAACGCTTAGAAAGTATTTTGTTCATTTGTCTTTGTGTTTGCATGCCAAGACTTAGCGTAGTCTACCAGTAGGTAGGTTTTTTTGTCAGCATACACGCAAGTCTGATGCTGGTGGTTTTGAAATCTCTTATTTGAGGCATGAGACAGACGATCTCAGGATTCTGCAGCTCTGAGCACGGAGGAGGGAGAGGAGGAGGTCTCCCCACTGCATTTTGTATCATGCAATTCAAATCAGCTGAGCAAGTAGGTGCCTTGAAAGAAGAAAATGTCAATGAAATCAACAATCCATTTATTCACTTAACAAATATTTATTCAGTGCCTAATACGGCATCAGATGCCATACCAGGCACAAAGGCCATATCCGGCACCATGTTAAGGAAAAGAGTGTGACTGCTACCACATAGCTCAGAGTCTATCTAGCCAGGTTTCTTTCTCAAAACTATGCACAGCAAGCAAAGCGGGAATAACCGCTGCAAATTCACTCACTACAAAACAAAATAAAAATTCTCAAGCAACACCCACAACTTTCCAGGTGATTCTGATGAAGTACTTCCCCAAACAATTTCTAGTCCAAGTGGTTTTCAGGCTAGGCCTTTGCCACGTTGGGCCCAAAGGAGACATGGTTAAAGAAAGTGTATCACATGTTGAGAAACTATCACTTGACAGAACAACAAAAAGAGCACATTCTGAGGGTGAAGGAGTGGTAACTCTTCTCTACATTTGAAGCATCTGCATAGCCACAGACAGTGAAGCTCAAGGGTTATGACTAGCACATTTGAAAAGTAACATTTGTAAAAAAAAATCAGAAGTCTAGAACAGGTGTCAAGGTCTTTAATTTAACTTCCCTACTGCCAAGGGAATTTTAACCATATTAAAGTATCATTTGCAAAGTAACAGCATGACTTAAATACTGCTAAATCTGGCACTTAAAGTGCATTACTGCTGTAATCATCACATCACATTTTCTCCTTCCACTGTTGTTCTGGTAATTCAAGGAGTCTATCTATATGCTAACATGAAAAATCTAACATAACGGTGATTTTTAAGACCTTCAGAAAATAGTATGCTGTTGACAGAATGCTTATCTTAAGATCTGCTTTTCAACAAACAATATTTTTCAGTTACTATCTTTCAGTTACTTTTTCTGAATCAGTTACTATCTTAGCTAGTAATTCTGTTTAAGAGTAATATAATTTTAGAAATATGGGAAAAGTTTAGATTTTTATTTACTAAACGATCCTCAAGAAGACAGTAAATTCTATTCCAGTATAAATCTAGAATTGACTAAATTTAAAAGTGTATCTCATCTGTAATTACTTTAAAATACTAACCGATTTCAATTATTTTTTGTCAATGACTCACAGTAAGATATATATTTCGTATCATTATTTAGTGATATATACATACATAATTGAACGTAAAGGTTCACAAAACAATACTTATTACATGCGGTGTACTCCTATCCCATCCCATCCTAAACCATAATAAGCTGAAGACATTGGTCCCACTGATTTTTCACAAACCACTAACTGATCAGATTTGAAACTCTGAAAAAGATGTTGATACAGACCATACGATGTATCTCTATATGCAAGCTGACATTTGAAGGACCTAATCAGGAATCACCTCTCAGACAGTGGTTGGTTAGCTTAGTAAAGATTTTATTCAAGATTTTAACTCCAAAGGGAGATGGATACAATCTCTTCACCTGCATCCATTATCTTTACCTGCATCTCCAATGGAGGGTTCATCTTAAGCACAAAAGATGTTAGCAATAAATTTTATTGGGTAAACGGAGCTCAAAATATCAGAAATAGCAAAAAAGCTCTTCCACTTTTACGTGAACAGAATAGGATTCTCCAAGTCCAGCAGCCTATACCTTTTGAGTTGGTTCCAAGGTCATTAAAGTATTCAGCTCTTCCTGCACCAAACAGCCTACCCCACTTACACTGATGCCTAATCAGACTAAAAAGTGAGCTGATCCTGCCAACAAACTACTATTTTCTTGCTTTACTGCTTGCCCGAGTACATTTAAAAGAACAAAGTGGGAAATTTACTAGCCGATAAATAGGGTTCTTTGACTATTTTTGTGCCTGCTTACACTAATAAAGATTTGTAGAGGGGGCAAAATTTGATCTGAGATTTCAGTTTACCCAAAGAAAGGTTATGACCAAAAAACCCGAAAAAATATGAATAACCTAACTAGCTTGGTTAAATCTGCAACATAAAGGTCTATTTTACTTGTTATCAATATAATTCTCACATAATACACAAATCAGTATTGTTTCATCAAACAATTTCTTTGAAACATATTTTAAATTGTAGAAAGAAATATTTAGCAAATAATTTTTAGGTCCTGAAATAATTATTATCTCAATTTCTCTTCATTGAATGATCTTATTATATTCTAATACAACTTTATACAAATTTTGTTTTTTAAACTACAAGGTCAGATGCTGCAGCAAACTAAAATTAGGCTTAGAGAATAGGAAAAAAAAGAATGGAAGAAAACAGCCTATATTAAAGAGTCAGGGAAAGCTTAATTCTAACAAGGGGGGAAAAAAAGCCCCAAACTAATCTCAACAGCAAATATAATATATTTGAGTCCTAAATAGCTACCAGTCTGTCAATTCACAGTTTAATACTTGTTTTATAACATGAAACAGATGCATTCTTTATAACATTAAAATGTGGATTATTAAAATGAGATATTACTTTAAAAATCTGTTTCACCTTCTCATGTAATTAAACAGAATGTATTCTTCTCATTACCTTTTTTTTTTTTTTTTTATATTACTCTGGTGTATTCAAACGTTTTTGGAGGGGATATCAAAGCCTTTATTTTAAAAGACTAAAAGTCAGGACTGAGTTCCTAGCAGCTTAAATCTGCTTGGCAGCAAATAGTTCATTCACTGTGGCATTCCTAAAGCATCCAGGGTTGTCCTAGCTTTCTGAGGCGAGGTTTGAATATTGTTGCTACTGCTTATGTGTGTGTAATATTAAAAACTGGTAATACACAGAGCCATATGTAATAACAATGCTATTAAAATATTTTCTAGTTGTACCACATACAGATGTTAGAGGGAAGTAATATATACTATGAAAAGAACATCTCCATTGTATTGCTTAAAGTATGTTTTTCAGACTCATACTAAATTAGATTTTCTGAGTTTGGGACTGGTAATTAGAAGTTAATGAGTTAGTCAAGTTTGAAAGACATTAAGTTAGAAGTCTGTGGAAAACACACACATTCGAAACAATTTTATACTACTCCACAAAACTACTTGCAAGGGAAAAATTCAGTTAAACAGGTTCTGGAAATTTAAGTGGTGATACAAGCATATCCCTAATAAAATAGTTCAGTACAAGGTGTGGTATGATTAAGTACTAAAAACTATGAAATAGGGGCACTTGGGTGGCTCAGTTAGTTAAGTGGCCTACTCCTGATTTGCACTTAGGTCATGATCTCAGTGTCCTGGGATCAAGCTCCACTTTGGGCTCCAGGCTCAGTGCAGAGTCTGATTGTCCTTCTCCCTCCCCCAACTTGCGCTGCCTCTTTCTCTGACTCTTTCTCTCTAAAATAAATAAAAATCTTTATTAAAAAAATAAAAACTACAAAATATATTATAATCATCATTTCTAAGAAAGTATGTTAAGAAGGAGATAACCAGTGAGGAGGAGCTGGTAAAAAAGTTGGTTTTGTAAAGAAGATAAGACTGGACATGACTAGAAAAAAATTAGGTGTTTCAGTAAGGCTGACTTAGGGGCAACCTTCTAAAAAGATTAGCTGGCAGCATCAATTAAAAGCTGTTAGCAATCACCTAAATGAGAAGTACTAGGTGTCTGAAGGAGGCTGGTGCCAATGAGGATGGGAAAAAAAGGATGACTGGATGTAAACTTTGAAAAAAGAATTCATAGGACTTTGTGTCTGACTTAATAAAGATGTGAGATATTCCCAAGCAGTAAATTCCGATGAGAGACTTGGGGTGGACATACACAAAGATAAAGATTTGAGTGAAAATTAGAGAAGGTGTAATTGTATAACTTGTAAAAAAAAAAAAAAAAAAGCCCATCCAACATCAAAGAGAAGAACATATGCAAGAAAAGCAAAAGGCCAGTGGCTCAGCTGTGGTAAATATGCAGTTAAGGTATTGAAGAGTAACCAAATCAAGAGTTAAAAAGGAAGCAGCTGGGTAAGACGGACAAAGAAAGAACTGCATCATGGAAGCCAAGGAAAGAGAAAATTTTTTAAAAAGAATGAGTCCTCCATTGTTCAAATACACAGAAAGATCAAGGAGAAAAAGATTTGAAAGTATTACTCTAAATCTGCAGGTGACCAGACATCAACAGAATTACACAATGTTTTTTTTGTCAAAACATATAAAA
The DNA here is from genome assembly GCF_964662115.1 of Mustela nivalis. NCBI lineage: Eukaryota > Metazoa > Chordata > Mammalia > Carnivora > Mustelidae > Mustela > Mustela nivalis. The sequence continues at coordinate 137,203,330 of NC_139020.1, read as the reverse complement.
AGCCAGAAGAAAGAAAGGTTTGAGATTCTGAAGCAGGTTACTGGTGTCATCTCAGGTATTTGGTTTTCAAAACTCCTTAAGCCTATCTAAATCAGTTGGCAATAGAAATAACTGATTTATGTCTATAAATGAAACCTATACCTGGCACTCCTCCCTCATTTGGAAATTCCTCATTTGGAAATCTGCTATCACAATTATGAATTTGTTTTAACTAATTATTTGGTGTATGGCTTTCCACTAACATGGGGCAAATTAAAATGGACAAGTAGATAAACCCCCCATATCTCCCAGAGTCGACTGAGCTGATGGCCCCATCCACCAAAAACAAACCCAAAAACAATGAAGTCAGTGACCTGACATATTGCCCCCCTCATTAACCTTTCAGAAAAGACCACAAGAAGAAAATGCTTAACTCAAGGAAAATACTTGTAATGCCTCCAGCTCAAGTCCAAATGCATGGATGTTGAGGGAATGAGAAGATACGGAAGGCAGGGAGACTCTCAGGTTCCCTGAAATCAGACCTAGTGAGTGGCTTCCTATTTCATGTATTCATAAGGGCAGCCTTGACTTAAAACAAATTCTTTTACCCTCTGAAAAATTAGGGATTATATTCCAAAACTATAAAGTTTAAGTTAGCAGGATGGCTGAATCAGGTACCCTTGAAATATTCTTCTGTAGAAATCACTAAAATAAATTTCCCATGGAAAAACCTTTCTTAAATTCAATTCTCGCCTACTAGAATAGGACAGAACCTGGTGCTATTTTTACATGGTTTCCTTTGCTTGGGACAGAAGTGTAATAACAAGAACAAGAATAACAACAACAATGATAAGAATAAATGTCCATAAAGGAAACTTTAAGAAATACAGATAAGAAGAGGGGGAGGAAAGCTGACCAGAAATAATTACTGTTATTTCTGTATATTACCTTATGAATTTTTTCTTTTTTTAAATATTTAAAAAAGATTTTATTTATTTACTTGACAGAAAGAGAGAGAGAAGACACAAGCAGGGGGAATGGGAGAGGGAGAGGCAGGCTTCCCGCTGAGCAGGGAGCCCAATGTGGGACTTGATCCAAGGACCCCAGGATCATGACCCAAACCAAAAGCAGACGCTTAACTGCCTGAGCCACCCGGGCGCCCCTGAATTTTTTTTTAAATTTAAGCCAGGAATAGCTATGTAGCTCCCTGCGCTTAACATTAGGGAAATCTTTCCATGTGTTTATATATATATATATAGATAGATAGATAGATAGATCTACAGAATGAATAGGCGCCATTAAAATGTTGATATATAGATCTATAGATCGATCTATAGATCTATATATCAACATTTTAATGGCGCCTATTCATTCTGCTGAACAGATGTAGATAACTTACCTCACTAAGTTCTCCTACTACTACACAAAATGCTACATGACTAGGCATGGACAATTATGTAATTTTTGTAATTTCAGAGTCACAAGATACATACTGCTTAACTGCGAGTTAGAAAAAAAATTCTCCAATCCATGGTTTTACCAACAGTGTACAATGCTGCCTATATACCCACATCATTGACAAACTGGGTTTTATTGTTTTTATCCTTGTCAACCTGACTGCCAAATACAGGTATTTGGGTTCTGCTGTTTTGTTTGGTTTGGTTAATTAAAAATATTTTAGGTTTAAATATAAATAAAACAAAATTTGTGGTATAACAACAGCAGAGGCTAATTATTTTCCTTCTAGGATTAAATACCAAACTCCTATGGGTCTATTTTAAAAACATATTTTTATGTATATATGTATATATTTTTATATAATACTGTATGCATTTATATATATTTTTATATATTTTATGTATATGAAATAATTATAATTTGTAGAAACAGATACCTTCAGGGATCTGAAGTATACTCAGATGTAGTTTTTTTTAAAAAATGACTAATGCATTATTTCTTGAGCTATTAATATTCATCAAACCCTTAACTTTTTTTGCCAACCACGGTAAAAAGAAATACACATCATGAAATTTAATTTGGAAAATACATAGCAACATCTAACTAATAATTTAGAAGTTGAGGATAAGGTTGTACTTGAGCACCTTCCTCAACAGTTAATATACTCATTCCCTCCCTCCCCCACACTTTCCAACATACCCAAGGCCTCTACCTCATGGAAATGGTATGCTATGTTTGTGAAAGTTCAAAAAAGGGAAGGTAAGCAATTCACATTTATTTACCATTTGTAGTATACCAGGCACTGTGTGAGGCACTTGCAAGTGTACATTGGCTTATATAGACAGGAAGATATTTTCACTCACTGGAAATGGGGTCAGGTAGAATGAGTGTCTCCAGCCAGTGGGATCTCCCCTGAAAACCAAAAGGAATAGACCAGTATGGTTTTCTCCAAGGTTCATTACAAAATTCATAATTTAAAAGGTTCTTTCATACTGTGACAATGTCATTAAAATGGAATTTCACATGCTGACTGTACACTGGGATAAAGCACCATTCTGGATCTTGTTTATTCTCTTTCAAAACATGGATGAATGGAATGAGGCACATGTTAGAAGAGTTCTTGAGGAAGAGGGATAATGAGTTACAAAGGATTTTACTTTCAAACATAAAAAAGAAGGTAAAAAAATCAAGATACATGAAATACATGGTAATAACAGGTTATATATACCAACACTCAGATATCCATACTGCTTTCTTGAATGCTTAGTTGCTAGTTATTTAACGGAATGACTATTTGTTCGATGCATCAGGTATGTATTGAATGCTGATGTGTACCAGGCACTGTCCCAGTAGTTGGAGAAAATCTGACTTTACAGAGCAATGTACGCTAGGGGATACAGAGCAATTCACAAACAATGACTCTAGTTGTATGCACAGAATTTGTGGAACACAAAGAAGGTAAGAGAAGTCTACTTCAAGAAATATCTAGGCTTAAAACCTAAAGACTGAGCAGGCCAAGGGGGAGCGGTGGGGGAAGAGTATTTCTAGGCAGAGGTAATGGACTTTTTTGCACCAAAAGGTGAAGAAGGAGCATTAGAAGTTGAGGGAAATAAAGTAGTTTAGACTGATTGAGTCTTCAGGAGGCAAGGCAGAATGAAGTACTGAACGATTAAGCCTTGACTGATCTTAATGCCTATAACCGTACTTTGAAGTTTGATACTTTCATTCTCTTTCCTGGAAGTTTATAGTTAAAATATCATTAGGAAAAAATAAGGCCAAAGCGATATTAGCTATACTACTATAGAAATGAATATAACATAAATTTCATATTAATGGTTTGAAACATTTATCATCTGTTTCTGTTACAAAGCTGAAGAAAACGTTTACCTGATTAATGTTAACCACATGATATGCTGAAGTTTAAATTAACTTTTCAAAAAGCATCTTGGTTCCTTTATAATATAATAGCTTCTCTATATCAGTTTTTCCTTAAAATTTCCATCAAATTGGCTAAGAGCCAACCTGATCAAAAGTAATGATATTCAAGCTTTATCTGCATCAGAATTACCTGGAAGGCTTGTTAAAACACAGGTTTCTAAGATCCCAGCCCAGAGTTTCTGCTTCTGTAAGTATGGAGTAGGATCAGAGGATCCGTATTTCTAAGAAGTTCTCAGATGATGTGATGTTGGGTCCTGAGACCTTACGAACCACTGCATTAAAGTATCATGTGTAATTCTACACAAATGAGAGGAGGAGGAAAGAAGAGTTGTCTCTGAACTCTTAACTATGGTCGCAAAAGTCAAGTGTCAAAATTCAACTTACTGAGTTACAGTTTCCAAATATCTTGAGGAACTGACATTGCAATCTTCTTGTTTGAACTTACTGTTCTAAGAACCAGTAGGCATGCTACTAATACACCGCTTCTAACTTCACAAAGAGTGGTTAGAGTTTAAGTTTTTAAAAAATGTCTAATAAGAAACAGCAGCCAAGATCACCTCTGTAGTCTCTGAAACTTACTGAGATTTGGGCTGCCACTACTACTAAATGTAATCCACGTGCTTCCAAAATGATCTAGTGTACAATAAGCTCCTTTATAGGCAAAAGGGTTTTTAACATGAATAATAATTTCTCCCTTAAAAACACAGCAAATAAATTTTACAATAGTGAAAATTTAAATTATAAAAAATTATAATGCATTTAATCAACTAAGACCAACATTTACATGCATTAGAAGTTATTCTGTTTAATTAAATATGTGATCATAATAATTGATAATTAATTCTGCCTTATCTCTAGGGGGCTTGCCACTCCTTTGAACACATGATGGCTACACATGGGATCCATACTGTCATCTAAATGTGCTGTTTATGCAACAAATTTAATTATTATAGCACCTAATTTATGACCACTTAGATAATTAACTTTACTCCTTTCTACACATATGTACACACACCAGACAAGCAATTGTGATTTCACTTTTATTCCAATTAGTATTATTAATTTTAATAATGCATCTTTAACAAAGATGTATTAGGTATTTTCATAAACAGATGAAACATTCACTGATTCTTTAGAAGGTAGCATGCATTGCACTAAGTACTTCATCTTCACACTGTCAATCTTGGTCTTCTAGTTGAAGGAAATGAACTAAAAAGAAATTAAGTAACTTGCCTAATATGTTACAGCTATTAAGTAAATAGCTAGGACATTTATATCATACTCTTGAGACAGTATTAAAGAAATAACCAGAATACTTCTAGCTTGCAATATTGAATAATTAGTAAGTTTAATTTAGCAAATAATAAATGTGACCTCAATCTCCTTTTCCTTCCAGCTCTTCTTGGGAGACACTTGACAACCAACAGACATGCTGGTGAGGCCCAGAATGATCCTGAAATCTCTGAGTGGACCTTCACTTTCCTCATCACTAGGCAAGAGCCAAATGGCCAACAGGAAAAGAAAACGTTTGCCTTGCTCTGCAAGGCTGAGGAACCTGGAACAAAGACTAGTAGATTGGGGGACATCTGGAACAGAGGCCTCTGGACCCCCACAGGATTCAATCCCCCCAGCACCAGGCAATTCTTCCTCATGAGCCTAACTGCTTCTGGACTTTGTTGCCCTTGACTGCCATGTGTAGTTTAGAAACAGAGAAAGCTCCTCCCAAGGTCTTAACTCAAATCAGTTTGCTACCTGATTCTTGGATTTCCCTAGACTTTGACGAACATTGCTTCTCCTTTACCGTATTTTTGTTTGTGATGTGAAGTATGTGTACCTGATCCTTCAGAGCACATTATTCTGCAGTGATCACCTCTCTTTAATTTACCTTTTTTTAAATTTAGAAACTGTATACCAGTTCCAGGGGAAAAGAGGGAAGAGACAAAAAAGGGATGGTTTTTGTTCATTCTGTTTTTCTTCAAAAATTTTCATTCTTTTTTTTTAAAATTAAAATGCACTTATTTGCTACCAAATATATAGACATCTACAACATTACATTAAACATAATTGCTTGTTACATGACTATAACCCACACTAGCTATAAATGCCTCCAGAATAGGGAACATTTGATATTTTCTGCTTTTAGGTTATCTACACATATTTCCACTTGGTACACTGGACAGGATTCATATTTTCTCTATAATACTTCAGTTTTTTCATCTTGTAAGAGCAGATAATACATATTCTAACTTACTTTGCAGAGTAAAATTAGTAAAAATAAAAACTGAAGTACTATGTAATTAATAGCATTCTTCAGCCCTAGTCCTCATAATAAACTACAAGGTTTATCAGAACATTCATAACATACATGCCTCATTAGCTTTATGAGTATGATAACCAATAAGGCTTACAGCCAGTTATCTTCCACCCTATATTTACTCTCTTGACACGTATTTGCAAATATATGTATCAAATATGTGAGCAATAAAAAATAATGAAAAGGAAAGGAAAAAAATCAAGAAAGTATTGCTATGTACAAAAAAGGAGGGACACCTGGGTGGCTCAGTTGGTTAAGTGTTGCCTTTGGCTCAGGTCATGATCCCAGAGTCCTGGGGTGAAGTCCTGTGTTTGGCTCCTACTTCTCCCTCTGCCTGCTTTCCCTTTTCCTTTCCCTCTGTTCCCCTACTTGTGCTTTCAATCCCTCTTTCTTCCTCTCTCTAATAAATAAAATCTTTTTAAAAAGGAGAAAGAAAGGAAGGAAGGAAGGAAGGAAGGAAGGAAGGGAGGAAGGGAGGGAGGGAGGGAAAGGAAAAGAAAAGAAAAGAGGAAACACTTGTGCCCTGTTGGTGGGAAGGTAAATTGGTGCAACCACTGTGGAAAACAGTATAGAGATTCCTCAAAAAAAAAAAAAACAGAAATACCATATGATCCTGTAATTCCACTGCTGACTATTTACCCCCCTCTCAAAATGAAAACACTAATTTGAAAAGATATATGCATCCTATGTTTACTGCAGCATTATCTACACTAGCCAAAATACAGAAGAAATCTAAGTGTCCATCAATAGATGAATGAATAAAGATCACACACACACACGAATATTACTTAGCCATAAAAAAGAATGAGATCTTGCAATCTGCAAGCACATGGATGGATCTAGAGGGTATTATTATGCTAAGTGGAAAAAGTCAGGCAGAGAAAGACAAATACCATATGATTTCACTTATGTGTGGACTTTAAAAAACAAACCACCAACCAAATTAAAAAACCAAAATAGACTCATCAGTACAGAGAACAAATTGGTGGTTGCCGGGGAAAGGGGTGTGTGTGTGCGTGCATGCGTGTGTGTGTGTGTGTGTGTGTGTGTGTGTGTGAGAAGGGGGGCCAAAATACAAAAAGGGGATTAAAAGATACAAACTACCAGTTATGAAATAAATTAGTTATGGAGATAAAAAGTACATCATAGAGAATATAGTCAAGAATACTGGGGCACCTGGGTGGCTCACAGGGTTAAAGCCTCGGCGTTCGGCTCCGATCATGATCCCAGAATCCTGGGATTGAGACCCACATCGGGCTCTTTTGTTCAGCGGGGAGCCTGCTTCTTCCTTCTTTCTCTCTCTCTCTCTCTCTCTACCTGCCTCTCTGCCTACTTGTGATCTGTATCTGTCAAATAAATAAAAAAAAAATCTTAAAAAAAAAAAGAATACTGTAATAACTTATGATGACACATGGTGATTACACATGGTGATCAATAAATAATAGAATTATCAAATCAGTATGTTGTATACTTGAAACTAATATTGTATGTTAATTATACTTCAATTTTTAAAAATAAAAAAGAAACCATATCATAAAGGTTAAACTGTTTAAATTCTGCAGAGAGAAACACCAAAAATATTTTAACAAAACATTCTACACAACTTGGAATTATCTCCCTTTATACAACTTCCCTTAAGTGTTAGAGAATTGATATCCACTTTTAAATTCTGCAATTACCAATTTTATAATAAAACAAAGAAGAAATAAAACCATAACTCTGAATCTACACTGAAAACTAGTGCTTACCCCCGACTATGACCTCTGTACTGGGTTATACTATCTCCTTCAAAAAGATATGTTCAAGGGGCGCCTGGGTGGCTCAGTGGGTTAAAGCCTCTGCTTTCGGCTCAGGTCATGATCTAAGGGTCCTGGGATCGAGCTCCGCATCGGGCTCTCTGCTAAGCAGGGAGCCTGCTTCCTCCTCTCTCTCTGTCTGCCTCTCTGCTTACTTGTGATCTCTGTCAAATAAATAAATAAATCTTAAAAAAATGTTTAAAAAAAAAAAAAGATATGTTCAAGTTCTAAACCTCAAATTTGTGAATGTGATCTGGTTTTAAAATAGGGTCTCTGGAGATGTACTTAAGTTAAGATACTGTAATATTAGAGTAAACCCTTTACAAAAGAAAGGAGAGATTGGGATACAGAGACACAGAGAAACATGCACACACAGGGAAGAAGGCGATTATGTGACAATAGAAGCAGAGACTGTAGGAATGTAACTACAAACCAAGGAACTCCTAGGATTGCTGGGAGCTTCCAGAAGATAGGAAGAGGCAAGAAAGGATTCTTCCCTAGAGCCTTGAGAAGAAGCACAACCCTGCTGGCACTTGATTTCAGACTGGTCTCTGGAGCCATGAGAGAATAAATTTCTTTTGTTTTAAGCCACCAAACTTGTGGTAATTTATAGCAGTCCTAGTAAATTAATACAGACTTTTAAAGAGGAACACACATTAGCTATAGTAGCAAGACTGCAAAATAAATAGTTTTCCAGGATCCATTTTCTCAGTTGCCTTATATAGTTAGTGAAAAGGTGTGTGAGGAATAGATTTCACTAGAAGTATTAAGTACATGTTGTCTTTTCACCTTCTACCCACATAACGGCAGGTTAATCAGGGAATAGCCCAAGACTATTTCTAGAAAATTCTACCCAAGAGCACTTGTGTCCTATCTATATTCTATTGGCACTTGATTGTTTTGTAAACCACACGGATTTTGGTTTTACATTCTATCACAGCCATAGAAATCTCTCATTCTGCAACCCAGTACCTATTTTCTAATAGCCATCTATGGAACTCTCTTTTCTGTGCTGCTTTTTCTGGTTCACTGATGTTGTGTTGGATGTTTAAAGATGACACATCCAACCCTAGACACATATTACCCTGATCCTTTCACAATCATCTACCTATACTAATTCTCACATGCCTGAAAGAGAAACAAGAGCATAGCACCAACCACTTTCCAGTACTCTTGAGAAAATAAAGCCAATGGCTAGAAGTGTAGCCCAACAAATGTACCATCAAAATTATCCTCTTTAATTATGAAGTATGATGGAACCACACTCATCATTATGGTGTAATATCATTAATCTGCTTTGGGTACTGTGGCTACTCAGATCTAATAACTTCCTACAAGAGTACAAATGAAGCATTACTCCAGACACAAGGGCCTGTTCTCTGAGTCACACAAAATCACTGCTGATTTCTGGCAACATTATTTATAATCCCCAAGGGAAATTCATCAAGGGCTAATACAACCTTATGGATTACTCATGTTTGATATTACATCCAGGTAAAGCAAAAGAACAGAAACTGACAATCATACTTTAAGTAACACGTATACTCCTGATGGAAAAGAAAATCAAATTATAGTACTGGCAAAACTGGTAGTTTTTGTGAACTGTGACTCTTAGATACAGGCTACAAGGCCCAGCTGGGTGTTGCTCCACTGAGCAGCTTTTCATTGTCATCAAAACTCTGCTCCCAATTTCCAACTCCGGTGTTAAATTGAAAAAAGTTCATTTCTAATTCCGGGCCTGCATGACTTACTATAAAGATTTATGACCTAGAAGAGCCAGCCAACAGAGTCATACACTTCAACAGATCTAAAGCCTTACCCAGGGTTGGGACACTTACCAGTTTTAAACTTATATCTAACTCGGTGGGGAAAAACTGCGGCAGGAGCAAAGTAGCAGCATGTGTTTTAATTTAAAGATTAGATGTCCAGTATGATCCAGCTTTAATGATTTCCCAGATAAATTAAATCCAGTTTTTGACAAATAAAGTATCTAACCCAAGCTGATCCTAAAGGGCCTTCCTTTGAAAACAATTTATTAGCACAAAAAAGAGAAAGCTTTATTTCTTTATAGACAGGGTAAGAGACTAATAAATTGATCTTGAGGCCACAAATATTTATCATATCTAGCTGTAGTTTTTTGTAAAGATTTATTTATTCATTTCAAATAGAGAGAGAGAGCACGTGCACGGGGTACGGGGGAGAGAAGAGAAACTAAAGCAGACTCTGCACTCCAGTGCTGAGCCGAACGGAGAGCTTGATCTCAGGACTCTGAGATCAAGAGTCAGATGCTCCACCAACAGCACCACCCAGGCACCCCTATCATATCTAGCTTTAAATAATCCTTTTCCCTTTTTAAAGATTTTATTATTAAAAATATTTTATTTAGTAATTTGAGAGAGAGAGAATAAGAGAGAGTACAAGTAGGGGAGAGGGAGAAGCAGGCTTTCTGCTGAGCAGGATGGATTCCAGGACCCTGGGATCATGATGTGAGCTGAAGGCAGACACTTAACCAAAAAAGCCAATGAGGGGCCCCTATCATATCTAGCTTTAAATAATCCTTTTCCAAAAATGTGTCTACAGCATTTATAGTTTGTTTCTAAACGGCCTTGCTTCACTAAATACAGAACTATAAGCAGAACTTAGCTCATTGTTATACTACAAAGACACTATCATGATGTATTAATGTATTTTTATAGATTCTTTATTGAGATTATATAACCTTCTATGTATAGTACTTAAATTGTTGCATGCCCCAGAATCGGGTAAAAACCCTATATACACACTTTTTACCCAGGCTCACCCTCTCTGAGCCAGGGACTCTTAAAAACTTTAAGAAATGGTATCACTCAACCCTCTCATCAAAAAAAGCATGGTGGGACGCCTGGGTGGCTCAGTTGGTTAAGCAGCTGCCTTCGGCTCAGGTCATGATCCCAGCGTCCGGGGATCAAGTCCCATATCGGGCTCCTTGCTCCGCAGGGAGCCTGCTTCTCCGTCTGACTCTGCCTTCCACTCTGTCTGCCTGTGCTCGCTCTCGCTCGCTCTCTCTGACAAATAAATAAAATCTTGAGAAAAAAAAAAAAAAAAAGCATGGGGGCGCCTGTGTGTGCTGCTCGTTAAGCTTCCAAATCTTAATTTCAGCTCAGGCCATGATCTCAGGGTCCTGGCATCAAGACCTGGGTTGGGCTCCTCACTCAGCAGGAATCTGATGGAGAGTCTTTCCCTCCATCTTCTCCTCCCCCTGCTTCTCCCCCCTCCACCGCGCGCTCTCTCTCTCCAATGAATAACTAAAATCTCTTAAAAATTTTTTGTTAAAATTTTTAAAAAGATTTTATTTATTTATTTATTTGACACAGAGAGAGAGATCACAAATAGGCAGAACAGCAAGCTGCAGGGGGGAAGCAGGCTCCCTGCTGAGCAGAGAGCCTGATGCCAGGCTCAATTCCAGGACCCTGAGATCATGACATGAGCCGAAGGTAGAGGCTTAATTCACTGAGCCACCCAGGAGCCCCCAAATTTTTTAATTTTTTAAAAGATTTTCTTTATTTATTTGACAGAGAGAGAGACAGCAGGAGAGTGAACACAAGCAGGGGGAGTGGGAGAGGGAGAAGCAGAATTCCCACCGAGCAGGGAGCCCGATGTGGGATCCCAGGACCCTGGGATCATGACCAGAGCCAAAAGCGGATGCTTAACAACTGAGCCACCCAGGCACCCCTGAAATCTTTTTTTTTTTTTTTTTAAGTGCAAATACACATACATGCAAATATCTGCATTAACATCAAAAGGTTTCCCATACCCACCAGGGTTCTATAAACTTCAAATTAAGAAATGCTGGAATATGACTACTAGAGAATCAGAAACCTTTGGAAAACAGGATTTTAAGTGTTTCTCTGGTCTTGGTAATTATTTTTAAGTGAGGCGAAAGGCAGAATAGGTCAAAAGCTTGAAATTTTTAGGTTATATGTGAGATGTGAGCATTTTAGAAAGGAAAAGGCACAAAGACTGGGATTTTCTTTAAAATACTCTACACACACACATACATACACACATAGCCACAAAACCGCACAAAAGGTAGAAAGAGGAGTGCAGAAGACAGAGATGAAATGATATGGCAAATGGTAGTAGCAGTAAAAACTATTAGGTGTGTGGGTGTTTAACTCTCTAGATCTGTGTATGTTTGGACAATTTCACAATTAAAAGTTTAGATTTTTCAAAAAGAACTCTCCAGCTAATAGACATCAAGAAGTCAAGACATAATTTTTTTTATGTTAACTGTGCCTTTTATATTTATTTTTTAAAATTAATTAATTAATTTATTTTTAAATAAACATATAATATATTTTTATCCCTAGGGGTACAGGCCTGTGAATCGCCAAGTTTACACACTTCACAGCACTCACCATAGCACATACCCTCTCCAATGTCCATAACTGCACCCCCCTCTCCCAAACCCCCTCCCCCCAGCAACCCTGTTTGCTTTGTGAGATTAAGAGTCACTTATGGTTTGTCTCCGTCCCAATCCCATCTTGTTTCATTTATTCTTCTCCTACCCCCTTAAACCCCCCATGTTGCATCTCCACTTCCTCATATCAGAGAGATCATAGGATAGTTGTCTTTCTCCGACTGACTTATTTCACTAAGTATGTTACCCTCTAGTTCCATCCACATCGTCGCAAATGGCAAGATTTCATTTCTTTTGATGGCTGCATAATATTCCATTGTGTATATATACCACATCTTCTTGATCCATTCAACTGTTGATGGACCTCAAGGTTCTTTCCATAGTTTGGCAATTGTAGACATTGCTGCTATAAACATTCGGGTGCACGTGCCCCTTTGGATCATTACGTTTGTATCTTTAGGGTAAATACCCAGTAGTGCAATTGCTGGGTCATAGGGCAGTTCTATTTTCAACATTTTGAGGAACCTCCATGCTGTTTTCCAGAGCCATTGCACCAGATTGCATTCCCACCAACAGTGGAGGAGGGTTCCCCTTTCTCCGCATCCTTGCCAGCATCTGTCATTTCCTGACTTGTTAATTTTAGCCATTCTGACTGGTGTGAGGTGACAGCTCCTTGTGGTTTTGATTTGTATTTCCCTGATGCCGACTGATGTGGAGCACTTTCTCATGTGTCTGTTGGCCATCTGGATGTCTTCTTTGCAGAAATGTCTGTTCACGTCTTCTGCCCATTTCTTGATTGAATTATTTGTTCTTTGGGTGTTGAGTTTGCTAAGTTCTTTATAGATTCTGGACACTAGTCCTTTATCTGATATGTCGTTTGCAAATATCTTCTCCCATTCTGTAAGTTGTCTTTTGATTTTGTTAACTGTTTCCTTTGCTGTGCAAAAGCTTTTGATCTTGATGAAATCCCAATAGTTCATTTTTGCCCTTGCTTCCCTTGCCTTTGGCGTTGTTCCTAGGAAGATGTTGCTGCGGCTGAGGTCGAAGAGGTTGCTGCCTGTGTTCTCCTCAAGGATTTTGATGGATTCCTTTCGCACATTGAGATCCTATATCCATGTTGAGTCTATTTTCGTGTGCGGTATAAGGAAATGGTCCAATTTCATTTTTCTGCAATTGGCTATCCAATTGGCTGTCCAATTTTCCCAACACCTTTTATTGAAGAGGATGTCCTTTTTCCATTGGACATTCTTTCCTGCTTTGTCGAAGATTAGTTGACCATAGAGTTGAGAGTCTATTTCTGGGCTCTCTATTCTGTTCCATTGATCTATGTGTCTGTTTTTGTGTCATGCTGTCTTCATGATGACAGCTTTGTAATAGAGCTTGAAGTCCGGAATTGTGATGCCACCAACGGTGGCTTTCTTTTTCAATATCCCTTTGGCTATTCGAGGTCTTTTCTGGTTCCATATAAATTTTAGCATTATTTGTTCCATTTCTTTGAAAAAGATGGATGGTACTTTGATAGGAATTGCATTAAATGTGTAGATTGCTTTAGGTAGCATAGACATTTTCACAATATTTGTTCTTCCAATGCATGAGCATGGAACATTTTTCCATTTCTTTGTGTCTTCCTCAATTTCTTTCATGACTACTTTATAGTTTTCTGAGTAAAGATTCTTAGCCTCTTTGGTTAGGTTTATTCTTAGGTATCTTATGGTTTGGGGTGCAATTGTAAATGGGATGGACTCCTTAAATTCTCTTTCTTCTGTCTTGTTGTTGGTGTAGAGAAATGCAACTGATTTCTGTGCATTGATTTTATGTCCTGACACTTAACTGAATTCCTATACAAGTTCTAGCAGTTTTGGAGTGGAGCCTTTTGGGTTTTCCACATATAGTATCATATCTGTGAAGAGTGATAGTTTGACTTCTTCTTTGCCGATTTGGATGCCTTTAATTGTCTGATTGTTGGACAAATCAAAGGACAACAAAATTGTCCTTTTGTTGTCTGATTGATGAGGCTAGGACTTCTAGTACTATGTTGAATAGCAGTGGTGATAATGGACATCCCTGCCGTGTTCCTGACCTTAGCGGAAAAGCTTTCAGTTTTTTCCATTGAGAATGATATTTGCAGTGAGTTTTTCATAGATGGCTTTGATGATATTGAGGTATGTGCCCTCTATCCCTACACTTTGAAGAGTTTTGATCAGGAAGGGATGCTGTACTTTGTCAAATGCTTTTTCAACATCTATTGAGATATCATATGGTTCTTGTTCTTTCTTTTATTGATGTGTTGTATCACATTGATTGATTTGCGGATGTTGAACCAACCTTGCAGCCCTGGAATAAATCCCACTTGGTCGTGGTGAATAATCCTTTTAATGTACTGTTCAATCCTATTGGCTAGTATTTTGGTGAGAATTTTCGCATCTTTGTTCATCAAGGATATTAGTCTATAGCTCTCTTTTGATGGGATCCTTGTCTGGTTTTGGGATCAAGGTGATGCTGGCCTCATAAAATGAGTTTGGAAGTTTTCTTTCCATTTCTATTTTTTGGAACAGTTTCAGGAGAATAGGAATTAGTTCTTCTTTAAATGTTTGGTAGAACTCCCCTGGGAAGCCATCTGGCCCTGGGCTTTGGTTTGGAGATTTTTGATGACTGTTTCAATCTCCTTACTGGTTATGGGTCTGTTCAGGCTTTCTATTTCTTCCTGGTTCAGTTGTGGTAGTTTATGTTTCTAGGAATGCATTCACTTCTTCCAGATTGTCAAATTTGTTGGCATAGAGTTGCTCATAGTATGTTCTTATAATAGTTTGTATTTCTTTGGTGTTAGTTTTGATCTCTTTTCTTTCATTCATGATTTTATTTATTTGGGTCCTTTCTCTTTTCTTTTTGATAAGTCAAGACATAATTTTACATCTGTGGTTACTGGGATCCTAGCTATAGTCACAGAATCAGGAAACAGACACATAGCTGCCACAACTAGGGCTGTTTCCTTTACAACAGGTTGTCCAGATCTCACTATCTTCTTTCCAAAAGAAAAACAGAAAAATGTGACAAGTTAGTTTTGGTTAAGGGCTCTTGGAGTTAAGAAAAGGAGGGGTAATGGAGGATAGTATGAAATTTGATGCCCACTTGCATAGTGGTTTTCTTTTTCGGGTCAGTCTGAAAGCCAGGGTTCTCTAGAGGGATCAGGGCAAAGGGGGGCTTTAGGGGGAGAACACACCATCTTGGTGACTTCCTTTGGAAAATATCTTTAGCATGTGAACCTGAAGAAAAAAATGTCTCCAAAAGAGGAGAATTTGGGGAAAAAATAGCCATGAATTCAATGTATCAGTAAGTATGGTCACTTTAAGATTTGGAATGGGCTTTCCTGATGACCTTTCTCCCCT
Organism: Mustela nivalis; assembly: GCF_964662115.1. NCBI lineage: Eukaryota > Metazoa > Chordata > Mammalia > Carnivora > Mustelidae > Mustela > Mustela nivalis. Next base: position 137,188,060 of record NC_139020.1, on the reverse strand, counting down.
TTGTGAGGGCCATGACTTTATAAAGAAGCTATGCCAAGAGAGATAAGTGAATTAAATTGAATACTCTGTGGCACAGTTTAGCAGGCAATTCATCATCAGGCAAGTCTCAAGTACTGCTGGCTGAATTTTAAAGCACTTTCTCCAATAAGGCTGGACATGCATGCCTCTGGGCATACAAATTTTCTTTAAGTTGGCAGGAGAATTGTTTCCTCATTCCATATTTCTTACAGTCAATTCAACTATCATAGTCACAGAAGACAGAGTTCGCAGGGATAACCCCACAGATAATTTTTAGAAAACTCATTTTAAATGTTAGTTTCAATCTTCTCTTTAAAATTTTTATCTAGCAACTCATAAATCATCAGATTTATTTGAGTTTTATTATGCTTTGTTACTCTGTGTTTCAACTGCATGCATAACAATATTAAAAACTCCTACTTACTAAATGAGTTCTTTAAGTCTGTTTTTTTTTTTTTAAATTTTATTTATTTATTTGACAGAGAGAGATCACAAGCAGGCAGAGAGGCAGACAGAGAGAGAGAAGGAAGCAGGCTCCCCGCTGAGTGGAGAGCCCGATGCGGGGCTCGATCCCAGGACCCTGAGATCATGACCTGAGCCAAAGGCAGAGGCTTTAACCCACTGAGCCACCCAGGCGCCCCTTATAGTCTGTTTTTGACACACTTTTACTTTCACTTTTTGGTTCTACCTTCCAGGCAATCAACATAAAGCCAGTACTTCTAAGTGGTCCAGATTTATACTCCAGTTATTGTCTTTATTCATTTTTTAAAACAAACATATATTTAGATTCTTCCAAGATGGTCTTTATAGTGAATAGTGTCATTAAAAGAGGCTGAGACCCTGGATGCCTGGGTGGCTCAGTGGGTTAAGCCTCTGCCTTCAGCTCAAGTCATGATCTCAGGGTCCTGAATTCGAGCCCCACCTCAGGCTCTCTCCTTAGCAGGGAATCTGTTTCCCCCCTCTCTCTCTGCCTGCTGCTCCCTCTACTTGTGATCTTCTGTCAAATAAATACATAAAAATCTTAAAAAAAAAAAAAAAAAGAGAGGCTGAGATTTTAAGTTTGCCCCTAGTTATGGAAAACAATAGAAATGTCAACTCTTTTGAGTGACATCGAGACAGTACTGCCAAGGAATTTCTGTTCTTCTGATTTGGACCTGCACTGGGGATATAAAGGGTATCTCCAAAGAGCAAATTACACAAATTTATGAAGGCCCTAAAATGAACACAACTAAGTCACTCAGACCTGCTTTTCTTCCTTCTGTGCTGCTCCCCAGGTCACTGGATAACCCCATTGTCATCAGTCACCCAGTTGAAAGCCTGGACATCTATCAACTTCACTAGTTTTTTCAACTCTTACTGACTTTTTAAAATTCTTGAGAAAAATCCTTAAGAGAGTTTTATGGGGAAAAAATTACCTGAAGAAGCCATAACTCTGCATAACTATTTGCCAGTACCAGACTTCCTATTGACCACTAAAACCAGACAATGTGAAGTGGTTGAAAATCCTTTCTGTGTGTCAGAACACCTGACTTTTCAGGTAATGACTCTGCCATTAAGGAGCTCTGGGATTCAGGACTAAAGAAAGGCATTGGACACTGTGTTAGATGTTTTACATGACCTCATTTCTTTCTTCTAATTCACTGAGGAAGATATATCATTCGCATTCTTAAATAAGAATACAAAGGCTCAACCGGTTAGATGTGTTGCCCAAGTTTACAAAGCAAGAAGACAGATTTGGAATTCAAACCTAACTTTGTCTAGCACATTACATGTGATTTTCCATTTATAAAATTTTTAAATGAAAGCAAACCCAAAAATACTGTATAGGAAACTGTTGATGTAATATATTTCCCAAAAATGCACTGATAATATCATCATCAATTGCCAATTAAGTGCCACCTTTGTCCACACTTTATTTCAACATCAGAAAAACACCTAAACACGTGAGTCAAAAATATACAAGCCAGATTTCATAATACTAACTAAGTGACTGAAATAAACAGAATAGGGGGAAAGAGGCTATGGTAAACTACTCATATCACAGATTCTCCTGTATTCAATATATCCACAACTGCATAATATAATTTGACAGTGCAGAAACTGATGGAAATTTATAGGCAAATTATCTCTGCCTGTTGCCATAGGAGTATTGAGCACAAACAGACATATTAGGCTTGGCAAATATCTGAATGCTTGAGTTGGCAATTATCTTAAACATGAAGCGTAAAAATCATGCTTCTTAAATTGTAAAAAACTCTAATTTCAACACAAGTCTACGGAAAACAAGAAACTTGGGACTGCTATAAACAAACTCATAAAACAGAATTAAAAAAGAAAACCAGCAGAAAGTCTTAATCCATTACTTGTTCAATTTCAAATGCTATATTTCTAATAGTTACTCAAGTGATCTATTCTTCAAATAACAAGAAAAATGGACTCACAGCTCAATTTCTGCTAAGGTAGGAACAATTGTATTATCTGATAAAGAATGATGATAAGAGACTGTCGGTTATGGGTAATAAGTCCAAGGTAATTACTAACTGTTACAGAATCACTCCATTGATTTGGGCATTTATTTTTGATGAATGGATGTCATGTTGCAGAGTTAAGTGGGGAGGGAGCAGCAGGAAGAATACTTCAGAATACTGGCATCAAATTCTATTGCAGTAATATAAAAGTCAATGTTTGATAAATACTAATATAGATCCTTGTCATATATTACACCAACATGCAGAATTTCATTACTACTGAGTTTACAAATAAGCTAAGTATTGAGTACGTACATGCGCGCATGCACGTGTAATCCATTCTTTCAGAAAATGATGTTAAAGGAATGGAATCGAGATTAGAGGCAGGGTGTCCTGTTTCTGAATACAGTCATTAGTACTTTGCATACAGCTCTTAGTCATGACTTCAGAGAAAATGGGATAGCAATAAGAGAAGGCAGGAAGAAAGAGAAGCAATAATGACAGAGGCAGCAATGCTCCACTTTTTTGGTTACTGATGGGTGATTCTTCCTATAGGCTAGAAGTAGAAAATGCTTTTTGTCTGTTCTCCTTGTTTACTTTTAAAGTCACTAGTATCCTACTATAGCATTTATCACATATAATCACTCTGAAAATTTAATATGCTGATGACAGAGTTCTGTTGAAGCTGTAGTGCTTTTCCATGGAAAGCCAAATTTTTGTAATCAGAACCAACAAAGAACTTTTCAATACAGTGTTTTACCATTTGATATTGACAATTTTTAAACAATTGAACAAAACACAAAATTAGACTTGAAAATAAGGCCTTAGCAATTAAAGACACAAAACAAATTTTACTAGATCCCAAAACTGTAAAACTGAAGATGTTTGAGAGATGTGCAATTTTCACATCTGCTTTTCATAGTCACTGCAATAGCCATAAAATCTTGCCTATGGCTATTTCTCTGAACATTTAGATCAAGTACTGCAAAGTGCAAGTTAAGTGATAACTATGTAAAAATAATTACATTTGTTCCAGAAGTTAAATTCATTTTAGTTTCATTAAGCTTTTTTCCTTTGTCTAATTTTATGAAACAATTTTTTGTTAATTTGATTCTGAGTAAGTATAAACCATTTACGTAGTAAGGTCCAATACCTCCCAGCAAATCAGCCTGCCACTGACATTTGCCTTCCAAAAGAAACATCCAATCATACCTGAGGCTGCTTTACCCATCAGGCTTGAGGTATGCCAAGTGTGGTTGGGCTATGGTTGTACTCCGGCTGAGGCTCAATCACATCTATGGTCTGGTGTTCAAATAAGCACCAGAATAAGGCCATCGGTTCATCTTGACTCTTCAATGAAGGATTTTTGATTGATAAGACAGACCTCTTGGAAAGTTACTGAAGCCAAAATGAGCCTCTGTGCTACCGCTAATATATTCCCATTTAAAAGCACATTTTTAAAAACTAGAATATTTCCTTTATTTCATGTATTATAATACTAATGACATCATAACTATAGATGGAGAGACAAATGTCAAATAAAATTATTTTTTTCTGATCTGTATCTAATGAAAGGTCAATTATGTTGCCTGTAATGAATATCCAAACTAAAGATGGTTGAAAATCTTCAGGGTATTGTGGCTAAAATGCTAATGTATTTTTGAAATACAAAATGTCAGCTACTAGATTGAAGTTCTTAAAACATTTTCTAAACATTATCAATCCTGCATCAAAATCAAAAGCTTCTGCGCAGCAAAGGAAACTGTCAACAAAACAAAGAGGCAATCCACGGAATGGGAGAAGATATTTGCAAATGACAGTACAGACAAAAGGCTGATATCCAGGATCTATAAAGAACCATAAAAGTGGTAGGTATTGGAGAGGACACGGATTGCAAAGAGCACTGGGTGTGGTGCAAAAACAATGAATACTATTATGCTGAAAATAAATTAAAATAAATTAAAAAAAAAAAACATTATCAACCCTGATACTTGTACTTCCTTTTTTTAAGGAGTATCCAGCATTCTTAGTGAAACTAGAAAATTTGAAAACCATTCTAGTGAAAAAAAAATTTTTTTTTAAGATTTTACTTATTTATTTGACAGAGAGCAAGGCTGCGAGGGAGAGTACACAAGCAGAGGAGTGGGAGAGGGAGAAGCAGACCTCCCGCTGAACAGGGAGCCCAATGTGGGGCTCCATCCCAGGACCCTGGGAACATTACCTGAGCTGAAGGCAGATGCCCAACAACTGAGCCACCCAGGCACCCAGAGTCAAAATGGCTTTTTAGCAAATTGTTGATGTACTTCTTTTGGCAAACTTACTCTAAAGTACTAGTAATTATCAAGTAGGATCATTCTTGATATTACTTGGAAGTGATTTTATAATACCCTAGTCTTATTTTCAGTTTTATTGTTTGAAAACAAAGACACTGCAATTAAGTTATCAAGTAAGGGACCTAGAATGAGAAATGAGAAAACTATAATAAAAACGAAAATAAAATTGGAAGCCAATTCCAAAATACTGGGTTTCTCTGGCTATTTCCTAGTATGAGTATAACTGAAGAAGAAATTATTTTGAGGGATATAGGCGACTGAAGGGAAAAGTTAAGAAGAATATAGATTCTTTACACTATTGTAGTTGAAAAACATGGGTTTTGGAGTCCATTATACCACAGCCATAATCTTACCCCCCCCCCCCACTTTATAGATGTGTGATATTAACCATATGGATTCTCTCTGAGCCGTTTTCTCACCTGAGAAGTGAAGATGACAATATTTACTTCATACAATTATGAGAATTAAATTGGATAACATGGTAATATGCTTACCACAGCATTTGGTATATAGTGAGTCAATAAACAATATTACTATTATTTTTCTTTATTTTTATGCTTTTTTTTTTTTTTTTTTTAAATAGAGACTATCTATTTTTAAAGATAGTGAGTATGAGCTGGAGAGGAGGGTCAGAGTCGGAGAAGCAGACTCCCTTCTGAGTTGGGAGCCCAATGGGGGAGTGGATCCCAGGATTCTGGGATCATGACCTGAGCCAAAGGAAGTTGCTTAACCAACTGAGCCACCCAGGTACCCCGTGCTTTACTTTCATCTCTACTTCTTACCTACCCTAAAAAGCATTTCATGATCCAATAATTCCCTGCTTCCTTTCCTGGACTCATACCATTCTTTTGACCACATCCCAGCTATCTGGTTTCCTGTTACCTGATAAGCAAAGCTGATTCCTGTCTGATTCTCTGCACTAGTTCCTCTAGTTCTTCACAGAGATATTAACATGATGATTTCAAGGTAACCAAGCCACAGCTTATTATCACCTCCTGGGAGAGGTCCTCCCTAACCATCCATTCTAAGGGAACGTGGGCGTCATTTTTCAGCAGAATACCCCTTTTAATTATGTACAGAGCATATACTCGTATCTAATAATTTTATTCATTTGTTTGATTACTATCTGTCTCACTATACTAGAATATAAATTGGATAATAGAGTCTTACTTGTAGCTGTAACTCTAACACCCAGAACTAGTTCTTAGTACTAATAGAAGGAAGGAAGGAAGGAAGGAAGGAAGGAAGGAAGGAAGGAAGGAAGGAGAAAGAAGAGGAATAGAGGAGGGAAAGACAGAGGTTTGAGACTGTACAAAGATGAATTTGAGCTTTAAAGATTACTATAATCCAACGGAGGATCTGGTATTCCATTCAAGCGGACAGTAAATGAATTCCTGTAGCTAAATTACATTACCAAAAGGCACGGAATCATGCAAACAGGGTTTTAGGTATACATATGAATATATATATCTATATGTATACATATGCAAGTTTATTTATTCTCTTCTCTGTCCACCTGCAGATCTTAGGATGAATCTTGAGAGTTAACTGCTAGTCATATGCTTCTATTCACAGGATACTTGAATTTATCCATTATTATTTTTCCTCAACTATAAATTAAATGGCTCACTTTGTTCCTTTTTGTCTGTTTTCTGTTGACTGAAGATGGCTCAATAAACAGATTAGTAAAGAATTCTGATCTGTAGAATTTCTAATAGGAACATGATTCTCTAATTTGGATAGTCTTACAAATCTTTTTATTTTGCAAAATATAAGCTCAGAATCTCTGCAAAACTGTATTAGTGGGGCTGCAAAAGACTTTATCAGCAGAACTGAACTTATATATGGGTTATATTTCTTTCAGTGTTTTATCAATGGAATGGTAATAGTTCAGACAGAGATGTGTTACCTTTTTCATGCTCTGAAGTATTGTAATGTTCAAGAAAAGAGAGTAATTAAAAGCAGTCTGCTGTGCAGCAAAGTAAGGAGTGTAACTCTCAAGTGACAAATAAGGATGCAATTATTTCAGCAAAGTGAGGAAGAGTCCAGAAACTGTCTCTATTTTTTTTCTTCCACTCTCACACTAGCAATATGTAAATGTAAATAAATGTATTTTATAATGTAAATAGTGAACAGTTAATTATATAAAGGTACTCCTTCGCAGAAGAAAACTGAGCTGTACACAGAGCTGTGTAAATAACTGAATTAGTTTTTACATACTAAAATTTTCATTTTCATTTTATTTCCAAGTTCATCATATACAGTCTTAATTTATATCTAAGAAGAAAAGGTTTGTATTCTAGTAGTTTTCTTATAATTATGCTAGTATTTAACAAAGTATTTGACATAAAGTTTGTGTTTTGGAGCTTGATTTCAAGATTTAAATTCAGACTATTTTAAAGAAATAAGATGCACCACCAATGTTAAGGCACTGCTATAAAACACTACCTTCAGAATTTCCTGAAATCTCCCAGCAAAAAGCCAGCATTTCTAATAGTTTTCAGGAGACTTATTCTACTGGTAAAGAAATAAAAATTAAAAATAGGGAAATATCCTTTTGATGTCAATATAGAGGTGAGACAAAATGTTCATGTCAGTACACAACACTTTAACATACATCCCTATATGAATTCTTCACTGGTATGAATGGGAAAAGGTAAAATTTCACTGGTATGAATGGGAAAAGGTAAAATTTGTCTTCAAATTTTCTAATGCCAAATTGTCATTATTACATCTCCCTGACAATCTGAATTCTTTTTTACCTTTTTATTTTTTTAATTTAATTTTTTTTCAGTTCCAAAACTCACTGTTTATGCACCACCCAGTGCTCTATGCAATTTCTTTTTTACTTTTTAAAGCTTTATTGTGGCATAAGTTAAAGTACACAATTTGATATGTTATCACATAAGACCTATTAAATTGTAAGACCTGAATACTCAGGTTCTTGTTTATATTCATTTTCAAAGCTGGGAAAGATCTCTATCAGAAAGATCGAGACAATGAGATCAGAATTCCAAAAAATGGTGACTTCTTCGGAAAAACAAGATGCTGAGGAATCCAACCTTGCAAGTTTCTTCAAAGCCCATTTAAATAATATAATCTAATAACATGGCTGTATGATACTTTAAAACCCGATATTAAAAAGAAGATGTAGAAGAAAAATATATAGTATTTATCATTCTAGACAGAATTATGAAGAAATGAGCTGAATACTTTTCACATCACACAAGAGAATACATATGTGTGATAAACATATCCTCCAAATGAATGAAAGTAACAATCTCTGAGAGTGGAAAAGAAAAAAAGCATCTTCTGCAATCATCATGAGCTTAAAGAAACCATTACATTGAAATATTCAGCAACAGTAGAATGGATAAACAAAAAGTGTTAATTTATAAACAGAATACAACATGAAGAAAACAAACCATAAATCCATATAACATGGATGAATCTTAAAAATAATGCTGAAGAGGGGCGCCTGGGTGGCTCAGTGGGTTAAAGCCTCTGCCTTTGGCTCAGGTCATGATCTCATGGTCCTGGGATCGAGTCCCGCATCAGGCTCTCTGCTCAGCGGGGAACCTGCTTCCTCCTCTCTCTCTCTCTGCCTGCCTCTCTGCCTATTTGTGATCTCTGTCAAATAAATAAAAAAAATTCTTAAAAAAAAAAAAAGTGCTGAAGAAAGAAGCTAGGGGTGCCTGGGTGGCTCAGTGGATTAAGCCACTGCCTTTGGCTCAGATCATGATCTCAGGGTCCTGGGATCGAGCCCCGCATCGGGCTCTCTGCTCAGCAGGGAGCCTGCTTCCCCCTCTGTCTCTGCCTGCCTCTCTGCCTACTTGTGATCTCTCTCTCTGTCAAATAAAATAAATAAAATCTTAAAAAAAAAAAAGAAAGAAAGAAAGAAAGAAGCTAGACACCCAAATATGGTGTATGATTCTACATACATAGCTCAAAAACAGATAGAAACTATAGTGTTTAGTAATGCACAGTAAGATGGTAAAACTATGATGAAAAACCAGGAAGCGACTATTTTAAGAGTAGGACAGTGGTTGCCTTTGGGGAGACAGAAACGATTATGACTGGGAAAGGGAATGTGGAGGGTCTCTGGGGCATCTGGTGGCGGTCTAGTTCTCCACCTAGGTGGTAGTTAATGGGTATTTACTTCATAGTAACTCATTATGCTACACATTTACTGGGTCCTCACTTTTCTAAATATGTTTTTCAAAGTAATAAAAGAAAGATTTACCAATAATAGCTTATTAATAGTTAATATAGTCACCACTTTGCTATTGAGTCTTCACTGCCTTTTATTTTTTAGCCATTCCATATGTGTAAACTTCTTGATGACAACTAGGTCTTCCATTTCCTGTTCATTCTCCCACAAAGGGTAACAAAATGCTTTATATACTCTGTAACTATGCAAAACCAATTTATTTTACCTGGGATTCATATATCATCCAACTACATGATCATATATAACAAGTTTGGAGGTCTGAGGACCCAGGTTCTAATCACTACCTTCCCTGGGTCTGTAAGTGGAAACAATCATACCCTGGAGAACTGCCAGTAGATGAAATGAGGTAATATGCCACTTCTCACATGAGGTGCCATAGCACATTGCATAAACCTCTACTGGTTGCAAGTATCACACCATATTTCTTACTAATCATCCACCCAAACTGGGCTGTGACCATATCTCCAGCAAAATACCTGCCTATAGCACAGATGAAGTAATAAAAATGGCATTTTTTAAGTTATTATTGGGAATACTAATAACTATCATTTACTGAGTGCTTACTATGTGTCAAGCATTGTTCAAAATACCTTCCATGTTGTATTATCTTATTTACTCCTTCTATGAAGAAGTTACTATTATCTTCATTATATAGAGAAACTAGGGCACAGAAAGGTTAAGTAACTTTTACTTCCATTTACCTAATATATAGTGACTACCGTTATAAAATGCTTCTGGGATAGCCTGTTGAGTTTATAAACAGCTTATTTTAATGTTCCATAACTTACTTGCATGTTTTAAACAATTCAAGCACTTTTACCACCCTAGAACTAAAAGGAAAAAACAGACATCAATTGCCTCTCTCCTTACCCTTCACCCCAAAGCAGAGGATTCTTAGGTACTGGGACTCTACCTCAAGGGAACATGGTTGCTTTCAGGAAATGACCTCCCTAGGATGCAGATTTAGCTGCTGCCTGGCCCCCATTTTCTATTGTTTGGTTTGTTCCTAAAGGGAAAGTTGTGAGGGATCAAGGCAGTGCTCAAACACATCATCTAAAAAACCAGCAGTCCCTCCTGACCAGTCTTAGTTTTCTTAGACATGGTCCATCCTTAAGCCTTATTTCACCAGAAGAAGCAGATTTACTCACATAAATGGTCTTTCTCTCCTCTCCTGTTGTTTAAGAAGTGGGAGGGCTTTCCTTGCAGGGATTTGGTTATTATTCCTGGTTAATCAAGGACCTAACTACTGGGCTCAACTGCTTTACCTGATTAAGAGTCCAGTGGAATGACAGTAAGATCAAAGCAATTCTATGGCAGATAACCTTACTCCAATAAAGGATTGGGTTGACTGGAGATTGGACTATTGACCTTCCAAGTGCTATTCTACCCTGTGGTCTCAAATGATAGCCTTGGGTATTTGTCTGGACCACTTCTTGATAATCTCTGGATTCCAATTTTTAACCTCTGGCCTCAGAAGATTTCAAGAAGCTCTGCTCAGATTCTTAGCTCTGCTGAGAATTAGGCAAATGACCAAAGGTAAGGAACAGTACCAAATGTTGAGCTCCTCTCTCCGCACTTCCGTTCTCTGGGTTTCTGGCCCCTCAACTGCTTACTGACTTACTAGTTCTCCAAAGTCTGAAAAGCAATTTTGTTTTGCCCAGTTTTTCTAGTTGTTCTTAGCAAAAAGGATGGTTTACAAGGAACTTACCCACCATTAATAAAAGCAAAAATTTCCAAAATTTGACTTTTGTCCATGATAAAACTGATTCTTAAACAGTTCTAAACAAGCCATAAAGGCATAATCATGGTGAACATGCTTGAGGATTTCAGAGATCAGTTACAGATTTAAAAGAAAATATAGAATATTTTTATGTACAGTACATTCAATACCAAAATAACATCTCTGTACAAAATAAATATGGAATCACTTTAATAAAACTATTTCTCCAAAAATGATTACAAAGAGCACCAGGAAAGTTACTACCTCAGGCAAAACTCTGGGTTCTGCAATTGCAGGCTCCTATATAGCCCAAAACCTAGACTATGTTGTTCGCACTCATCTCTCCAAATCAAGCAACCCGATTCTATTAGATTCAGAAGCCACTGTCTACTTAGAGTTTTAAACTCCCAAAGCTGCTCTTCTCAGTCACCAAATATAGTGCATTTGTCAGCCACCAAATACAGTACATTTTAATGTTCTAAGGCAGGGGTCAGCAAATCTTTCTGTAAAAGGCTAGCTAGTAGGAATTTTTAGCTGTCACAAATACCCAACTCTTCCAATGTGCAAAAGCAGCCACTGACAATGTATAAATCAATGTGTTCCAATAAAATATTATTTATGGACACTGAAATTTTAATTTAATGTCATTTTCATTTGTCAGTATTATTCTTCTTTAGATTTTTTTTCACACCTTAAAAAGTTGTAAAAATCATTTTTACTTTGTGGGCTATAAAAAAACAGGCAGTGGGCCATATTTGGCATAATTGCTATAGTCTAATGACCCCTGCTTAAAAGCAATAAAAACTCAAAATTAATCAAGTTTTGGCTCTGACTACACCATTCATTTGTCTCTCTTCCTCAACTTTTCCTCTACAGACAGTGGTTCTCAAACTTTAGCATGCATCAAAGTCAACTGAGGGTCTGTTAAAACACAGGTTGGAAGGTGTCACAACCCAGGGCTCCTGACTCAGTAGGTCTAGAGTAACACCTGATAATTTACATTTCTAACAAGTGTCCAGGTAATACTGTGGCTGCTGGTCCAGGGACCAAACCTTGGGAATCACTGCTCTAGAACTTCTTCATTATTATTATTTTTTTAAAGATTTTATTTATTTATTTGACAGAGAGGGAGAACACAAGCAGGGGGAGCCAGAGAAGGAGAAGCAAGATTCCCCACTGAGCAGGGAGTCCCACGCGGGGCTTGCTCTCAGAACCCTGGGATCCTGACCTGAGCCAAAAGATGCTTAACTGATGAGTCACCCAGGTGCCCCTAGAATTTCATTATTATGTGCAAACTCTACTATACCCTAACTCTTCTTAGAACATTCCCTCTACTCTCTTGACTTGCCTGCAATGCATTTGTCTTCTATCTAATACTGTGGGAGTTCTCATCGACATTTCCTCTCCCTCATCCTTCATATCCAAGAAAACATGAAGCCTTGATTATTTTACCTTCTATATATACTTTGATCTATCCACTTCTATAAATCTCCCACCTTATACTGATTATGCTTTTCACATCTACCCTGCCTCATTCTAAAATATTTTTGCTGAATACATGCAGAGTAATATTTGCAAGATGAAAATCCAATCATGTCATTTCTTTGCTTAAAATCATTCTTCCAAGGTTTTCCAAGGCCCTACAAAATTTGGCCCTATCATCTCTTGTGGCTCATCTTTACATAGTTCTTCTGGCTTTTAGTTGTCCTCAAGGCACTCTGACCACGCTTCTTTCTGGACTTCATTCATACTTACTGATTACACCCTTACTCCACTCCTCTCCCTATTCCCTCAGTCAATACCACTCATCCTTCACTTCTCAGAACCAAATCACATCTCCAGGAAAGTCATCCATGACTCTCCCAGACCAGGCCAAGATCCCTCCAATATATGATTTTTTCTAACCATCTGTCTCCACATTAAAATAATGAAAATAAGTAACACTTACTATACTAGGCACTGTGCTAAGTCCTTCATACAATTTATTTAATCTTCATAAAATCCCATAACATAGATGCTATTAAAAATCTACTCTCTCTTTCTCCTCCTTCTCTCTTTTATTAACTACATGAGAGAACTGAGGCATAAGGATGTTATAAATAGTTCACCCAAGTTCAAACAGCTAGTAAGTGGAAGAGCCAGAATGCAAATTCAAGCCATCTGCTTCTGGACCATAAATAATGCCTCTAGAATAGTAGAAAACTTCACTAAATTTTAATTTTCATATCCAGGCACCCTGCAAATAGAGTCACACAGAGTCTGGCACATATTAGGTACTCAATTTGTTGAATGAATTGATTCTATTCTTAGCAGAATATTATAATCATTAGGCCACATTATTAAAGTTTCAAAAAGAGACTTTCCACCCTATCCTTGGTCTTAGCATAATCCACTACATACTCTAAACAACTGTACTGTTTTATGGATCAATTCCTTTAAATTTGTACATACCCAACCTGTATCTATATGCTGAATTATTTTACCTGTTTATATATAAATGTAAGCCAGCACAAACAGAATATTAAGATACTGCCAAAATCTAGTTACTAAACTTTTTTTAAAAGATTTTATTTATTTGTCAGAGAGAGAGAGCACAACAGGGGGAGTGGCAGGCAGAGCAGGCAGAGGGAGAAGCAGGCTCCTGCTAAGCAGGAAGCCTGATGTTGGACTCAATCCCAAAACCCTGGGATCATGACCTGAGCCGAAGGCATCTGCTTAACTGATTGAGCCATCCAGGTGTCCCTAGTTACTACATTTCTGTAATAATTATTTTTAGAGAGAAACAGGTATTCTTGTTGAATACTTTCTTTTATGTTCAAAGGGTATACAAGAGAACAATAATAGAGGAGTAAATGTCTTAAATTACCACTTCATTCTATTTATTATTGTTCTATTATTTTAAGATGTGATACACATATTCCTCACAATCCACACTATCCCTACCTGAACTCACAGTATGCAGACTCAGGAAATGAACAAACTTTTGGAGATAGAACTGTTTTCCTTTGCTATTAAAACTTTCATTACCACTCACTACCCAAAACTTAGGGACAAAAAATACTTGGATAATGAGTTATCCCTCACCATTACAAACTTAGGAACCAAATGGAATCAGATAGTAAGACATAACAGAATTTAATTTATTTTGAAATTCTAATTTAAGGAAGTCATGGCAGTTTGGCTGGTTGCCTAAGAGAGGCATAGATTTTTAAAAAGGAGGGGGGTTTAGGAACAGCTAACTAGATTTTAAGCTTCCTGGGGACAGTGATCATATTTCTAAATTTTTGCATCATCCCTGTTGCTGATGAGTGCTTAACATATTCATACATAGGCAACAGAGTATCCACATTCCTGAAATGATTTACATATACACTCTAAATTTATTTCAAACTATTATTACAGAAGTAGAATTTTAAAATAATTAACAACTAACACTTAACTGGCAACTCAAGCTGATTTCTAGTAATTACCTACTAATTAACTTACAGTAAAAAAGGTAAGAAGCCTGCCTATGGAATGTGATGAAGATAGCTACTTACTAGCTGTGACTGGGTAAGTAAGCCATCATGCCAACACCTTAGATTTCTACCCTGCCAAATGGTGATAATATATGTACCACATAGGGTTATTGTGAGGATTAAATGCTTCCAATGTATGTAAAGCAAATAGCATTCCATAAATAACAATAAATAAGCATCTGATTAAGTCTTAGTTACTATATCACTACTGCTATATATTCGTATAAACATATATACTACATAACTTATCAATTTATTAAAATGAGTTTATTGTGATTTAGATAGAAAAGTGAATGCCAAAAGCACACACATAATGATGTTATTTGTTAGTATATAACCACAGTGACAGTAATCTAAGTTTCACACACCCTTTCATTGGGGAGGCTGTTCAAAGTAGAAAAATATCTGCAGAGATAAACCAGAAAGTCTTTTTTAAAAGACATGTTTTAAAACAAATAATCTTGTTGGAAGTCTGCTAAATCACACATCTTCCCCCGAAGCCAACAAAACTAATGTCAACTAAAGAAAAATATATCCATGTGAACAAATTCTGTACCAAATAAATAATATTGAATCATTTTCATAAGAACTACTTCTCTAAAAATAAATACAAGGAGCACCAGAGACTACTCTCATAAGAGCTATCTTGTAGAAACTCTAGACTGAGTATCAGGAACTGCTAACAGTTGAAAATACAAAAACGAACACTGAAAAGTTAGAGAAAATCATTTAAATACTTCCACAAATTTCAGACAAGAAAAATTCTATGATGAGAAATGTAATTAAATGATTATAATTTCTTTAGAAAAGTATATTTTAATGGGTCAACTGAACACCCAAATGTGTAAGAGTGCAAACACTTCATTAACAAGAGAATTCAGATTTCTGTGACCTAGCTTCAACAAGGTGGCACTCTTAAACACCAAGTGTGGAGACCTCACCCGCCAGGGCAGGTGTGCTCTGGACTATATTCCTGTGAGTCTTCCCGCTCAGCTCTCCTCCTATATAAGATAGGCATTTAAATCTGCACTACCCGGTCATTTGGCTCTGACGCACAGTGGCTTTGCTCTCATTTGGTATACTTGGTTTTGGTATCTTGCCAATGGTCTCCTCAAATGGCTTGCTTTTTTTATTGTGAATAACTGATGACATTTTTTTATTGTGGTGAAACATACATAAAATCTACCATCTTAATGATTTTTAAGTATATAATTCACTATCATTAAATATATTCACAATGTTGTACACCCACCACTGCTATCTATTTCTAAAACTTTTTCATCACTCCAGACAGACACTATACTAATGAAGCAGTTAACTTCCCGTCTTCCCCTCTATCTTCCCCTGGTAACCTCTATTATACTTTAGTTTGTATGAATTTGCCTATTCCAGGTACCTCATATAAGTGGAATCATAACAATATCTGTCCTTTTCATTTATTCTAGCAGGGGGAGAGGCAGAGGCAGAGGCAGAGGCAGAGGGGGAGAGAGAGAGAGAGAGAGAGAGAGAGAGAGAGAGAGAATACCAAACATGCTCTATACCCAACACAGGGCTCAATCTCACGACCCTGAAATCACAACCTGAGCCAATACCAAGAGTTGAACACTTAACCGACTGAGCCACCCTGATGCCCTGTCCTTTTTATTTACTCTGAGGACTGTTTTTAGTTTTATTTACTTTTTTTCTTTTTAAAAGATTTTTAAGTAATATCTATACCCAACATGGGGTTTGAACTCACAACCCTAAGGTCAGGAGTCACATGCTCTACTGACTGGGCCAGCTAGGCATCCCCAGTTCTATTTACTCTTAGTGAACAGTGACAACTCATATTAATCTTACCTGATTATATCATTTGATACAATCAGATTACTAGGATATTAGATTGGTCCAACCATAACACTCACTTACCTATAGCCAAAAACCTAGGCTTCAGTAAACTGTTATGACAGTTTCTAGAACCCAGGTATGTATTTTAAAGAACTCATACTAAAAGATCTTAATTTTCTTCTTTTAATAGGGTTACCAGACTGGCTGTCATATAATATTTAAGATAGAGAAATATGTGGGTTCTTAGTTAAGTGATGGATCAAATCCAAACAGTGCTAATCAATGATTTGAGACTAATTTACAGCTTCTAAGGTTTCTAAGGTAGCTTCTACACATTGAAACTTGACCCTTTACACTTCTCAAATAATTTTTATGAAAGAACAAAAATTATATATTTACATATGTTAGAAAGCCAGAAAGGCAGCTAATATCAGAATTGATATTTTTTAAGTTTGTAAAGAAGTGACAGATACAAAACACAATGTGTTGTTTTAAAATTTAAAATTTATCAAAACACAATGATTTTTTTTCTGTCTTACTGTATTTCAGCTCCTGTGACAGACACTGGAAATATGAATACAAGTGCTGTTTTATAAAGATAAAATGTGGCAGATCTGGCCCACAGACTATCTTATTCTAATCAGTGTAAAGTTTTTTTTTTTTTTAATTGTATGAGTTGTCAAAAGTTAAAAGTCAGACTTCTCACAAAGATGTACATATCTAACTTCTTTTTAAAAAACAAGGAAACTGGAAAAATTACACCACGGTTTCTATTAAGCAAAAACTGGCTGAGTTACATAGCGACTTTTTTTGTTTGTTTGTTTTTTAAGATTTTATTTATTTGATAGACAGAGAGAGAGAGACAGCACAAGGAAAAAGAGAAAGAAGCAGCCTCCTCTCCCAAGCAGGGATCGTGACCCTGGGATCATGACCTGAACCAAAGGCAGATGCTTAACTGACTGAGCCACCCAGGCACCCCACATAGTGGCATTTCCATAGTGTTTGTACTTTTGTCTTCACCAAACCCCGACTTCTACTGATCACACCTACTTCACTGATCACCACAGGCATCACATGTAAAGTATGACTAAGCACTGTCTTGTCAGAAGGACTTCTGTTAACACAGACGAATAAACAGAAGAATAGAAATGCTTAATAAAAGACATAAAAGGATCTCAACAGAAAATCACCAGGTACGGCAAACCTATGGGGCTGCTGATGTTTCAAAGAGACCTGTAAAGGTCTTGATACTCATCCGTATGTTGTGTCCTCCAGACTGCAAAAGGTGGAGAGGCTGAAAATGGAGACCTCTGCTTAAAGCTGAGAACTTCGAAGAGCTGCTTTGTCTCTTAGGAGAGCACTAGAAAACACTCACAGGATTGGGATCTAAAGCAAGGGGGATCATTTGTGAGATATAAAAATACCTGATCTGTACTACTCATAGGGCATGGTATTTTAAAAAAGGTGATTTTTTCCACTCTATCATACTATTCACATTTATTAGCTGATACTCTAATGTAAACAGTTTTCCCTCATCAACCTGAAAAGACAGGGTTAAAAGTTAATTTTTTCCCTTCTTACACCTATTTTCAAATAAGGAATTGGTTTAATTATAACCTTCAATGCCCAGGATATAAATTTGGGGACAGCTCTATCTCAGTATTAAAAAGGGCTTGTGGATTTTTTGTTTGCCCATTGTTAAATTAATTACATTTAACTGACTATCTCTTTCAATTTTATTGTCATTGTACCTTTCAATTCCAAATTATCCCATATTTAGACAGTGGGTGTCCTGGGCCTTTTTAGCACACTATTAGGTTGGTGCTAGCTTTTCAGCACAAGATTACCCCAGGTTCATCTTACACTCTCCCTCTCCACATCTGGAATCAGCTGTTTCTCCAAAGAAAAGAATCTTGTGGGGTTTTGTTATTATTTGTGTCTTTTTTTTTCCCCCCCTTTTGTTTCCTTTTTTTTTTGTAGTGGTAGAGGGCAAGATCTGGGCACTAGGTATACTCCTCTGGGATGGACCTGCTTCTGGCCCTTCTCTATGAGCAGAACAAGAAATATATATATATATATATATATATATATATATATATATATATATATATATATATATATATATTTTTTTTTAAGATTTTATTTATTTATTTGACAGAGAGAGAGAGAGAGAGAGATCACAAGTAGGCAGAAACAGGCAGGAGGGGGCTGGGAAGCAGACTCCCCGCTGAGCAGAGAGCCTGATGGGGCTCCATCCCAGGACCCTGAGATCATGACCTGAGCTGAAGGCAGAGAGGCTTAACCCACTGAGACACCCAGGTGGCCTTGGAAATATATTTAAAATACAAGCTCAGGGCACCTGGGTGGCTCAGTTGGTTAAGCGACTGCCTTCGGCTCAGGTCATGATCCTGGAGTCCCGGGATCGAGGCCCACATCAGGCTCCCAGCTCCATGGGGAGTCTACTTCTCCCTCTGACCTTTTCCCCTCTCATGCTCTCTCTCTCTCAAATAAATAAATAAAAATCTTAAAAAAAAATAAAAAGATAAGCTCATATTGATAGTGCCAATTCAAATTTTACATTAGAGTTTTTCCCTTAATTTTTTTAATTTTATATTTGCAACTTTCTAGTACACTGAGTATCCTAGATTCTAATAACATGCTTATCTACTTTTATACATAAACATTAAAAAATTTTAAAATCCCAATACTATCATTATTACTAACAATAAAATTACTGATAAAAGTTCAAGGTTTTCTTGCAGTTTCTTGCAGTGTCCTTAGAATATAACTAAGGATTTCCCACTTTTTTTATTACATGAAATTTCCTATGTTCTTCTGTGTATTTCTAAGGCTTTTATATTCTATTCTAATCCCTCTTCTAACTGCCTAGGAGTAACTGAATTTTAATGGATATGTGATAAGTTAAATGAATCTCTAATTAGTTGAATGTGGGGAACAGTGACATATTTATAGATCAAAAAGCCTCTTAGGGCTTGTATATTTTTCTTTCATTTGTTCTTTCAGTCATTTTCCAATTCATACTCTGGCAAAAGTACACGCCTAAAACTTTGAGCTTTGGTATAAAAGGTTCGAAGAAAAAAAACCTTAATATTTGAGAGGACTTAAAAATGAGGAAAGGATGAATTAGGCACCTAATTCAGTTTGGGACTTTATACCCAAAATTTCAGGTCTGTAAAGTAAACATTTATACATTCAATTAAAAAAATTCAATAAAAAAAAATCAAAGATCAGATAAAAAAATTTAGAGGAGGAAATTTTGCTTTTGCCCTGGAGCATAGTTTAAAATAAAATACATAGAGCTTTTAAAGTAAGCTGACTACAAGGAATATCTGAGTAAACAAACATCTGAGATAAGTCCAATTATTAACTCCTGAATAATTTTTCCTAAAGAAGTGATCTGTTTTTTGGGTTAGAGATCGCACTGTTTGGTACTAACAAAATGACTTTAACAAAGGAATGTCATTCATACTCTAAAAAGTTTTTTAAGTTTTAGGAGTCAATTTAATATTAGCAATAACAGACATCAGAACACAATGATGAAAATAATCTACCAATTCTGATCTTTGCTTTCTTAGTTTATCTCCATTTTCTTTCAAAAATACTAGCTCAGTGTTTCAATAAATGGAATGGAAGCTGATAATGTAAAAATATTGTACTTTCTAATATATAAAATAACACAAAATACTTCATTAGTATTAGAGTATTAACATATAGACTTTCAATAAAGTGAAGAAATGCTACAAGTATTTTTAAGGTATTATTAAAAGCTTTATAATTCCTTAGACATTTTTAAGATTAGTTTACATTTTAGTAAAAATGCTTCTATAAATAGACACCATCATACTGTTGTAAGATTTTTATGTAGAATACCTTTTCTCCTCTAATGTCCTAAAATTAACAGGGTTCTCTATGACTAGACATGTATGAGAACAAACTACTCATTAGCATACAGAATATCCCCCAAACATCAATTATTTTAAAATAGACCAGCAGGGAGAAGTCCATTTATGGAACATGTTACATATTATACTGTCAACAACAAAAAATAATTACAACGTAATTACAGAACCAGGCAAGTTTGAGAAGTATTGTTTAAACAGTATAAACAGTGCTTATTTACTAATAGTTTTACACTATTTACTCCATAAATGATTGTGAATCAAGATTACAAAGAATGGTAATGAAGTGCAGACTTGTACAGCTTTAATTTCTTTGAAAAGTGGTAATTTTTCTTACATAGTTAAGGATTACGTAGTGGTTTGAAATAGGTAAGTATAAGGTCACATTCCACTCACTTGAAACTCAGTTTCAGTTTTTCAGGAATTTAACTATTCTTTGTCCTCTTTGTTAAATATTCCTCCCATTAGCAGTCATCCTAAAGAAAATACATCTTTTTTTGTTCAAATGTCTATTCTGTGTTATTATGTATCACTCATTACTTCTGCATATATGACAGTAATTAAGACAAAGATAAATACTAATAAACTAATAAAAACTAATAATAATAACTAATAAAACATGCTACCATTACAATTTTAAAACCATATGTAATAAAATAATTTAAAGACAGAAAATAGGACTGTGTAATTAATGAAAGGAGGAACAAGCACTGTAACAGAAAATTGGGCTAAGGAAAACAGTTGCATTTGGACACAAGACTTAGCTTTGAGCTTCCTAGCAGCTAGTGATTTTTGCAGATATGGGTATCTCTATTTAGAAACTATATCAAGTGATGTTTTCATTTGCAGGAAGAGGTAGTTCTTGGGTACCCAAGGGGACCACTTCTATGCCAACCAAATGTATTTCACTAAAGCCTGAAATCACTTTGATAATTTTAGAGAAAACCATACTTTATAAAAACTCCTTTGGCACATTTTAAAAGTGATGACAGGTATACATGCTGTTAGCTCTGAAAAACACAGCTATGCATTTTGTTATGCAGGTGATAAAAGCATTTATTCTGAAGCAGAGATATGTGAAAAAGATCAGGAAAAGTGTCATGCTGGTGATTTATTCCTGTTTCTTCCCCACCCCCATCAGCATGTCCCACTGTTAACTCTGTGTGGATGCTGTTCTTGCGTACAGAACAGATCATAGTTTCAGCCTTAATCTGAAGTAGGTGACAGCCTTGGAAGGCTCTCTGAAACTAGTCGTTTTCAAACTGGTCTAAGGGATCTTGGATGGATACCAAATGCAAAGGGTCCTGGACTTCTAGAGCTCTGAAGAAAAAGTTCTTTCTCAATTTAAATATTTTTTTAACTTCCATAGCTAATAGCTCTCTTAGTAATGCATCCAATATGATATTTATCTCTCTTCCTTTGGAAGGCTAAAATACTCAGGGAATATGTTTAAGACATTTGAGTAACCAGCATTGCATATTTTTTTCTCAGGAACCATAAAAGTTATTAGGGCGAAAAAGAAATTTTAATGTTCCCAATGACAGGGAGGGGAAATTTAGGATAGGTTTTCTGACACAAAAACACAGCTCCTGCCCATTTGACTCTGTTTTTTTCACCTTCAAGAGAAAAAATTAAGAGGACTCTATTATAGTTTCCCTAGCACACAACTGTTTTGATTAGAGCAGAGTGGTCAATGACAGTATCAAAATAATTTGGAATTATTTATAATCCTGTATGTTATTATTGTCAGTAATAGTAGTGAGTAATGGTAGGAGCAGTAGCATCTGGTGGAAGACTGCAATTTATGAAATGTACAGTTTACTCTGTATGTTTGTGTGCATGTATAATGTCATTTAATACTCATAATAACTCTGAAACATATTGGTATGTTTGTTTACCTATTTAACAGATGAATGAAGACTTACAGAGGTTAAGCAACTAGCCTAAGGGAAGACATAAGACCAAAGCTAAAGTCATATGACATCAAATCTCATATTCTTTCAATTATAACATTTATAAAATTATAAGATTCAGATGCTGGTGCACTTTGTCTACTCAGAAAGATCAATATTATTCATATATTCATATAATTTAGAAAAGAAATAGGGTCTAGCTCTAAGACTTAAACTGAAATGTGTGCATCAGTAACAAGACATTTTGATTTATCTTCTAAACATAGGTTTTAAAAGTTTTTCTGTTTTAGCTAAACTACGGAAAGAACCTAGATGTCTATCAACAGATGAGTGGATAAAAAGATGTGGTGTACACACACACACACACACAGGAATACTACGCAGTCATCAAACGCCCCCCGCCCCCAAATCTTGCCATTTGCAACGATGTGAATGGAACTAGAGGACATTATGCTAAGCAATATAAGTTAATCAGTGAAAGACAATTATCATATGATCTCTCTGATATGAGGAATTTGAGTGGCAGGGTGGAGGGTTATGGGGGGAAGGGAAGGGAGGGAAATATGAAACAAGATGGGACCAGGGAGGGAGAAAAACCATAAGAGACTCTTAATTTCAGGAAACAAACTGAGGGGGCGGGGAGGGATGGGGTGGCAGAGTGATGAGCAGTGGGGAGGGTACATGCTATAATGAGTGCTGTGAATTATGTAAGACTGATGATTCACAGACCTGTACCCCTGAAACAAATAATACACTATATGTTAATAAAAAAAATTCTCCATCTTTATTCTAGTAGAACTTACTAATATTTTTGTAATGATTATTTTTATTATTTTTGGCTTTTTTTGAGGTTATGAAGAAGGGAAATCTCTTTACCTTGCAATGTCTTGACACATGAGAAAAGCCCTCAAGACCTTTCTCCATCATTAATGAGGGGAGCATAGCCACTAGTATGTAAATATCCTACACCCGAGAATGAGTCAGAACTAATTATAGGGAGATTTCGGTGTACAAAAACAGACTAAAATATATCTTACCCTTCTTCAATGACTAAAATCTCAAAACAAAACAAAACATGGTAACCGAAAAAATTATAACTCTTGAGTATCTTTTAAGTATCTAGAATGATTTCTGAACAAGGACACATTTTCAATAAAAATGCAAACAACAAAATAATGGCAAATATTCAATAAACTATATTAGCATATTTTTGTTCTAAATAAAAATCAAGTACATTGTTTTTCTTTCTGCTGAGGTGATATTTTCAAAATCTCCAAGAACAGTCCTTCTACCTAATGTATTTTTCTGGGTCAGGGTACATACTGCCACAGGCTATGGAATGAGGCAATTAGCTGTATGATTAAGCCAGGAGATCCGCTCTTGAGACAGGAATTTATCCAGATTAGGGGTCTCTTCTGCTTAAAATTCAGCTAATGTGTAAGATTCTTCTTTGACTTTCTATAGAAATCTTAACATTTATGATGCAATCAGAACTTACACTGTGTGCAAATTTGAGAAAAGTAAGGCTTTGGGGCATTAAAAGCTCTAGCAAACATCATATTAAATATGCACATAAATGAGTATCATTCCTAAATACAAAGATTTGTTTTCCAACTGTATGGATTATCCAGGCAGCTTTCTTCCTCCTTTACTGTGCTTTCAATCAATGGGTCATTTTGTGATCCCCAAATATATTTCCTTAAGGGCTTGATAAATCTTTAGAGTTTCAAGACAGAAGAATTTTATTAACAATCAAGAAGGAAGTAAAAATTGAAGAGGATGATGCTGGCTTTCCAGGTCTAGTCTATTTTTGCCTTTTCATTGATTTAAATAAAGACAGAAAAAGACTTATTTTGGACAAATCACAAAAATGTTAGGCTTTTGGGGGGAAAGTGGGTTTCTGAAGTAACTATAATAATTATTTATTGGGTCAGACTAATACAGATCATCATTCCACAGTGTTAGCAGATCCCATACACAAATATGGTTTTATCTTTAAAATGCTGAGATACAGGAAGTTAAACTGACACAAATTTAACTACGTTATTTCATACAATGCTCTGTGAAAAGCAGTGTGTATATTAAAAATCACTAATCCAGGGGCACCTGGGTGGCTCAGTCAGTTAAACATCTGACTTTTCATTTTGGCTCAGGTCATGATCTCAGGGTGGTGAGATCAAGCCCCCTGTTCCGTGCTCAGTCGGGAGTCGGCTTGAGATTTTCTGCTTGAGATTTTCTCCCTCTCCGGTTAGCTCTCTCCCCTCACCCTGCTCTGTCTCTCTCAAATAAATCAATAAATCTTTAAAAAATCATTAATCTACTTATCTATGACCCATAATCAATGAATTTGACCAAAAATAACAAAAGTAAAAACATTTCCACAGTTCATAGTGTGTGTGTCTGTGCAAATGAATAAAATACCACAGAGAGGGGAAAGGAGAAAACTTTACGGATTTAACAAACCATTTGACTTCTCAACGTTTAGAAAATATTTTTATTTTAAACCAGGTAAGATCTGCGGATAATTTTATTTGAAACACTAGTTTGGAAGACAAATTATTTTCAATAAAATGAAATTTTATTTAAATAAATTTTATTTAAATAAAATTTAATTTTTTTCTTTTTTTACTTAAATGTCCAAATGCAGTGATCACATATATTTTAAATACAGCTTCTTCATCAAGCACTAATGATAGATTTTGCTTATGGACCCTTTTAATTATCTTTACCATTATTGTCACTTGATATTTCATTTAATAGAAGCCAAATCAGTTTTGTCCTAAGTATTCTACAGCTACCTAGGTAGTTTTATTAGTTTTGAATACAATTTTAGACCCTTTAAAAAGAAAATAACGCTATTTAAAAAATTTATCTGATTCTAGGGTTGGATGGTGGTGATAGCTGCAAAGCAGTGTTACATGTACTTAATGCCAACTATACACTTAAAAATTATTAAAACACTAAATGTTATGTATATTTTACCATAATTTAAACAATAAATTTAAAAGTACCTGATTATAAAAATTAATTTTTGTTCTAAGAAATTTAGAACATAGTAAAAATTCAATAAAGATAACCACTCTGAATTACCTGATATAATCTAGACTTCCAGTTTTAATTTTACTTGTTTTAATAATTATGCATATATTTTAGAGGCTTATCTCTCAGAATTTTAACCAATTTTGAAAGTTCACTAGGCTTGTTTTTAACTTACATATTTACCTTTAATCCCTAATAAATAGCTTTAGTAGTATCAGTTACAGTAAAACTTTATCACTTGAAGCTCATTATTTTTTGTCTTTACATTTGAGTGAAACAACAGTGAACATGTAGTTTACTTACTTCTTTTTTTTTTTTTTAATTTTATTTGTTTGACAGAGATCACAAGTAGGCAGAGAGGCAGGCAGAGAGAGAGAGAAGCAGGCTCCCCGCTGAGCAGAGAGCCCGATGTGGGGCTCGATCCCAGGACCCTGGGATCATGACCTGAGCCGAAGGCAGAGGCTTCAACCCACTGAGCCACCCAGGTGCCCCTAGTTTACTTACTTCTAAAGAAGTATTTACTAATGCATTTTTAACTTTACACAATATAGTTACAATTTAGTCAAATAAGCAACCTAATAAATGAATGTTTCATTCGAAAGTCACAATAATTATTATGAAGAGGGTAAAAGGTATAGTTTGACTCAGTTTTTCTTTGTTCAGAAACGGGGGCCTCCTAGATGCCTCAAATTATCAAATACTGTCTTTATCATTCTCAGTCATTAGTATTCGTGCAGGATCATGTAATACTGATACATGTAATGCTCGAGTAAGACTGTCTCATTTTCACTTCTTCGTAAAAGTGAGCAAGAAATATTTATCTCTATAAGAATTAATATTGCTTAGCTTTTACATTGTTGTTTTAAAACCACTAGGTTTGCTAGTATGTTGTTTTAGGTGTCCCAAGTTTCAGGGAAATAACTGTATCAAAAAGGAGAAAGAAAAAAGAAAGGAAAAGAAAAAGGGGAAAAAATTTCAATGAACTATATAGCCCTTCTCATATGTCACTTCTTGAGAAGTAAGATTCTGATTTTATAAATATCTACAAGAGTAAAAACCATAGTCTTTCCAAAACTCCTATAGAGAAATTATTTTGATGGGCAAACCCATTTAAAGGCTAATTTTGCCTGGTCACAGTTTTCTCCAGTTACATGGAGGAAAACTTCCATCAAAGTCTACTGAACAGGGAATACAAAAATCAAAGGCATAACAAAACATCTCAAATTTCCAATCACCATCTCATTTAAACAGACTAGTCTTCCCACTAGTGTTTAACTCAACATAATCTAGATGCACAGCTCAAAAGCAGCTGGATTTAAAGTAAATGATGATAAGCAAATTCTAACAATGAATCTGTGAAAGAAGAATAGCTGATGAGGATTTATTATTACATGTCTGAATTTTAGGCTTTCTAGAAAATTCTTTTTTATGCCTCTAGACTCATTGTTCAAATCTACTTTAAACTTTTTCCATTTGCTGGATAAGGGAAGGGCTGTTTACTATCTTCTAGAGATATTTCCAATATTGTAAAGTAATAAAAAGCACCAGAAAGGATCCAGAAATCTCTATACCCATAAAAATTATACAAAGATTAGTTTCTACATGTTGCTGGTAGTTATCAATTATGACATGGTTCCAGCATCCACCTAATATTTTTTCCCACCTAATATTTTTTGACAATACTTTTCAGCTCCTTTATTCGTTTATTTTGTCATTCATTCACTATTACTTGAGCCCTGTTTTTGTGCTGTACACTGTTTTACACACTGTAAATACAACAGTGTGTAACAGATAACATCCCTTTGTTTAAGAAGTTTGTTAACAGCTGGAAAAGCTGACTCTGAAGAAGTAATTACAAATATGTTCAGTATAAACTGTCATTGAGTAATGCCAAATGCTTTGGGATGATTTGACATGGAAGTCTAACCTAGAAGGACAGTTCAGGAACTATACTGAGAAAATGATATTTGAGATTTGAATGATATTTAGAAGTCAGCAGGACTAAGGGGAATGTAGGGAAGAGGAGGAGTACCCTTAGGGTAGGGGGAACAGTGTGTACAATACCTGGAGTATAAAAGAGGAACTCAGAAAAGGGTAATGTAGATGGGAATGGAATACTATATGCTTTGAAGCTAGGAAGACTGGTAGAAGTCAGAGCATGCAGGGTGTTTCAAGCTATGTTGAGGATTTTAACTTCATCTGAAATACAACGAATTCCATCAAAAGGAATAAGGCTTAAATGATCACATTTATATATTTAAAGGATCACTGACCGAGTCTCTGGATTGGAGGGGAGAAAAACCAGATGTGAGGAGATCAGCTAGAAGACTATGGCATTGGTTTAGCTGAGAGATGTAGGTTGGGGAAAAATGAAGCAAAGCAGTTTGAGAGCTACTAGGAGACACAATGAACAAAACTAGTTAACTGTGTGGGGCATCTGGTTGGCTCAGTGGGTTAAGCCTCTGCCTTCAGCTCAGGTCATGATCCCAGGGTCCTAGGATCGAGCTCCACGTCGGGCTCTCTGCTCAGCAGAGAACCTGCTTCCTCCTCTCTCTCTCTCTCTCTCTCTCTTTAAAAAAGAAAAAAAAAAAACTAGTTAACTATGTGAAAAGATGACTCCATATTTCTTTGTAGTGGTGCCATATATTACAAAGATGGTTAAGACTGAAATTAATGTTTGTTAGTACACTTCCAATAGCTGAATGTGTGTGGGAGCATGTTGTTTGTGCCTTTTAGAATGAATACGTGCAATCTAACTAGACTTACTGAAAACTAAGCAAAATCCAAAATGTAATGAGCAATTCTGAAACTACTTTATATCTAAGATTAAGCAAATAAATACATTGTGGATATCAAAATCAAGTTTCTTATGCCAAAGAAAAGAGCTACAAATAATTTCTTATTTGTAGGAGAAAGCTGTGGTGAATCTTGCAGTGTTGGACTATTGTTGGAGATATCATTATGAATGCATGGTTTTAGATAGATATAGAAATAAAAGACTATGTATGTATATATGTTACATATTTTCTAGCTCAGTTTATGAAAGGGTCTAGAAGCAATGGTATCATATCACCAGTGAGTTCACCCAGTGCCATTTTGGTTTCTAAGTGACAGACACCTTTAAAAAAATTTTTTTTAAATTTTAAGAAAGGATAAAGAGGAGACTTCAGGACTGAAGCAGGGAAAGTACAGAATAAGCCTGGAAGATCTTACATGTTAGAAAGTAAGGAAATGTTAGGGACGCCTGGGTGACTCAGTTGGTTGGACGACTGCCTTCGACTCAGGTCATAATCCTGGAGTCCCGGGATGGAGTCCCGCATCAGGCTCCCAGCTCCATGGGGAGTCTGCTTCGCTCTCTGACCTTCTCCTTGCTCATGCTCTCTCTCACTGTCTCTCTCTCAAATAAATAAATAAAATCTTAAAAAAAAAAAAAAAGTAAGGAAATGTTCAAAGAGTGATAGAAGCATGTCAAAGAACAGAGGAAACAACTTTAAGGAGCTCTCAGTGGCCAAACTGGGGACAACTGAAACAATGATAATAATGGATTATAATCCATAGAATAAAAACATACAGATACAAATAACTAAATATGTAAATGACAAGGGAAAGTTCTTCCTTGTCACAGAACTTCAATTATACTTATAGAAGGAATGAAGGAAATAGGAAATCACCATTTGAGAAGCAGTACAGTAATAACCATTTCAGGGAAGAATCACCAGTTAATGGGTATAAACAAGGTATTTACATAGTATCTCACTACAGGATACTAATTACAAGGGGAAACATAGCAACTTCATAGCAAGAGAAAGTAGACATCTCCTTAACCAAGTGATCAAAGTAAACATCGTCAGTAATAAGACAAATGAATATTTTGTACTTCTTGATATGATGTACTGGGAGGGACACAATAACACTTTTCTTGAAAAAAAGACATGACCTGAATTTAATCATAGAAAACATTAAATTAAAATTGAGAGCAATGGTCCAAATTGACTGACCAGTGGTCTTCACAGGTGTCAAGACTATGAAAGACAAACAGAAGAACTGTGCTAGATTAAAGGAAGCTAAGAAATACTAACTAAATAGAATTGAGAATACTGAATTGGACCCTAGACCAGAAGGACATTAATAGGGCAATTAACAAAATTTGACGAAAGGTCTACAGATTGGTCAATAGAATAATATTAATGTTAATTTTCTGAGTTTTATTACTTACTTTATTAGTTATTATTACTTTATTAATTACTTACATAACAGGTGGGGAAGCTAAACGAAGGGCATATGGGAATTCTTTGTGGGAATACTGTGGGCTATTTTTGTAACTTTTTGTAACTTTTCCAAAGTCTGAAATTATTTCACAATTAAAAACCTGAAAAACAAAAAAAGACGTACAAAGCTCTCAATGTTTTCTTCAATTTAATGCAGGGTAGACAAGACAATACAGTGGGGATGGTTTTGTTAAATTTAACTTTATAATTATATCCTATATTTTGGTTATCATGATTATAAATAAACCCTGACCAAAACATTAAAAAATTCTAGAAGTATTTACTACAAAATTTCTCTATGCAAATGTCAGTTTCTCTATGCTTTTGATGCATCCTTGTTTTTCTTGGCTCTTTCCCTAAATATTTACCTCATTTGAACATTAATTCAGTCTTTCCAACCTCTTCTTAAACATTATCTTGGGAACAGGTATATTTTCATTATGTTAGCAGCATGTATCTTTTAGATACATCCATAAAATATATTTGTGAGACACTTAGGTGGTTTGGTCAGTTAAGCATCCCACTCTTGATTTCAGCTCAGATCATGATCTCAGGGTTGTGAGATTGGGCCCTGCAACAGGCTCTGTGCTGGGCGTGGACCCTGCTTAAGACTCTCAGTCTCCCTCTCCTCCTGACCCTCCTCTCCTAAAAGTTATAATATATAATTTGTGCTTCCTGAAATGATTTCATTTTAACTTGATTTCAAATCACCAAAGACAAAGTGATTAATGTTTGCTTTCATTTATTTTTAACTATTGGGAATAACTGGAAATACTGAAATATTGAAAGAAAAGGAATTAAGATGAAAAGAAGAATAACCTTAATTTAAAATCTTCAATTATTTGGATAATATTATGAATTTTCAGTTGCTAACCTTCATTTAACATGTGGATAAGCAGAAACCTATAAGCTTAATGGTTCTGCCAGGGTCATACAGTTAATACACTGGAAAGATCTGTTACACTCCAAATTTTCTCACAACACTATAATGAATAAAGGATAGTATGCTGAATTTATGAAGATTCATGACTCTTTTTAAAATAATTCTTTCTGTCTGTTTGGTAATCAGGTTTTCAGAGTTCAAAACTGTGAACATTCACTTATATTAAATTTTTAACTGAAAAATATAAAGTATTTGTAAGCTCATTTTGGACAAGTGAGGAAAAATAATTTGCATCTACTATGTACCATCTTCTTTTCCTCTTGTGAACCAACTGCAAGTACTGGTTATACCACTGAAACCAAATAGGAAATTTAAATAGCTGAAGGTTGTAAAAATAATTATAGGTTGCCATTAGGAGGCACATGATCACATTTAATATCCTCCTTAGAACAAATATTCTTTACACTAAAATACAGGTTTTAAAATGTTAAAAAGAGTAAAAAGAAGTCATGAACAATACTGTATTTTAAAGGAAAGATATAAGATGGAAGTTTTAAAAAAACAAATGAAATCCCTACTCCTAGAAACCATTCTTGGCCTGTACTGGACATAAATTTCCTCACATGGCCTATAAATAAGTCAAAACAGGGAAGATTGAAGGCTAGAAACAATGCATGTCCTTGGTAACTCTGTTAGTAACTGTGAGCCAGAAACTTGAGAAAAGGATGATTAGGTTAATGGGATCTTTAGGGCAGATATTTAAATCATTTGTTTATCTTCCATCTAGGTAATGCACCTTCCCCTCCTATTTTCCTTTTCCTCCACTTCTTTCTGTATGCTCTTTTCTTTTACCAATCCCTGCCCCCTGCCCCCAACCAGGAGGAAGACAACACCAGGGGGAGAGCTTTATTTCGTTTCTTTGGAGAGCCTATACAAGTGAGTAGGTCAATATTTTTGTCCATAAAAATGAGGAGTGTTTCTTTTAAAATATAGACCACAGTTCCAAAGAGTATGATCACAAAGTCAAAGGTCCTGCATTACAGATGCGGATATGAGTCTTCCTGATAGCCTAAAATTCCATTTTCTATCCTACTGCAGCATTAAATATTGGAGGTGGGCTTAAAACATAGACACCAGCCTGGGAAGCCACAAATTATCTTATGGTGATAATGTTAGTCTCAGAATACTGGTGAACTTTTATAGAGCACCTCCTCCGCCAGATACTCTTTTAAGTGACTGACAGGTATGAACTCATTTAATACTTAGAAACTTAGGTACTGATGATACCCTTATCCTCATTTCATGGATAAGGAAACTGAGGTACAATTTACTCAAAGCCATATTGCTGAGATTCTACTTACAGGGCACATAGTAAGTCACACTGTGGATTTATGAACGCTTGAGGTTTATTTATGATATACATAATTTTCTAATTGTGTCCTTGAGCTTAAATCTAAAAGACCACAAGCTAAACATTTAAGAATTGGTGAACTGACTCAGTTTACCACTTAAACCTGAAAGCTCTGAAGAGGAATTAAAGATAGTATTTTAAAGCCTGTCTCCTATCGCTACTCTTACCTGTATACACTATGTTCTAAGCCATCTTTTTTCCCTTTCACTATCTCCTTACCCTCCTTTTCTTTTTTCTAAAAATGCTCTAATAATTTTCATAATGTAGTCACTGACCAAACTGTTCATTTGCAGAAGCATCTAGCCAATGTTTTTCTTTTTATGAAAGTGAACAACACTTAGAGGTGTATCATGTACTTTAATTCTCAAAAGGAACCAATGAGATGATGTAAAAATTATGAAGAAATCAAAAGACTTTAAAATACTATGTGTTTATAGTTCCATAAAACAAATTTAATAATTAACAGTACAGTAAATGAAAGCAAATGAACATTTTTTGACATCCTGCCTAAGTAAGAATTAGATATTTTATAAAACATATTGTTTACAATGGAGACTTAGAACTTGAAATGCCAAATTTGGTTAGGTTAGTAGGGGTGAAACAGTGTTGATGGAGACACCATTTACTTCCTTCTAGACTGAAAGGAAAACTTAGACATTATGGGGTACTTGTCTTAGCTAATTTGATTATGTAGTTTATTTAGCACTGGAGGCATAATGCTCTTCACTGCTTTATAAACATTTACTTTAATCTCTGTGAGATTATATGAATGATCCTGTGGTCACAGACTAAATTTTAACATTACATAAACCATGCAGCTGGTAATTGAATGCAGTGTATTCTGTAGTGCACCAGTGTATTTCTTTATAGTCAACTGTATTATTTATTCATAGGTGTATATTTTAAAATCTGACTTGTTCCTGACACTAGGAATACATATTTATATTTCCACTGGAAATATTATGGAATGTAAATTAATATTTAGTATCAGCCTGATTCAAGAGATGAATTTGCTACAAAAAGGAGAAACATCCTTTAATAAGCCTTAAAGCCAAGAATAAATTTTTATATTATTTTTACTACTTCACAAATGTGGGAAACTATAGCAACACAGGCCTTACAGTTAAAAGAATTGTTATTTCAGGACAAATTGTAAAGAGAAGCATTTCTTTTGGGGAACATTTCCCCCTGCCATTATTGTTACTGTTATTGTGCTGGAGGAAGGATTATATGCTTTGATAGCATAAGCTTAGTTGCCTAACATGAAAAAATATTAAAAAATTATCCTATATTGGGTTTTGAAGTCTGGTTTTTGTTACAACTCTATGTATTAGAGTGTATACACACACACACACACACACACTCTCTCTCTCTCTCTCTCTCTCTCTCTATATATATATATATATTAATAAATATTTCCTTATTTTTAAAACATCTAAATCAAGATAATAAAGGTATTAACATTCCTGTCAGTGAAACACATTGAATAACATGCAAATATGCTTATGACTTAGTGTAAAATGAAAACAAAAGCCAAGAGTGAATATGCAAATACTCCAATTTTTCAAAAAAAATCTTCTAAGGCAAACATGAATATTACTTCTTAAGTAAACTTTTGTGAAGTATGGCATACAGAACAGTGTACAGTCCAGAACACCTGGGTGGCTCAGTGGACTGAGCATCTGCCTTCAGCTCAAGTCATGATCCCAGGGTCCTGGGATTGAGCCCAGCATCAGGCTCCCTACTCAGTGGGGAGCCTGCTTTTCTCTCTCTCTCTGCCGTTCTCCCTGCCTGTGCTTTCTCAGTCACTCTCTGTCAAAGGCAGACACTTAACCAACTAAGCCACCCAGACACCCCCACTATGTACTCTTTTGTGTATGACTTGTTTTTGTTCAATATTGTGAGATTCATCCATGTTTATGCAGTTGAAATTTATTCATTTTTATTACTCAGTATTATTCTATTGTGTGACTATATCATAATTTATCCGCTCTTGTTAGGGGCACTTGAATAGTTTCAAGTTTGGACTTATAACATGTATTAACTTAAAAATGTATTTGAGGGGCACCTGGGTGGCTCATTTGATTAAATGACTAACTCAATTTTGGCCCCGGTCATGATCTTGGGGTTGTGGGATCAAGCCCAGCACTGGGTTTCATGCACAGCAGAGAATCTGCTGGAGATTCTCTCCCCTCTCTTTCTATACCTCCCCCCACACTCACATGTACCTCTCTCTCTAACATAAATAAATTCTTTAAAAAAATTTACTTGGAAACCAAAAATATCAACCAAATCTATTTTTCAAATAAACAACCTTAAATCATTGGCAAATGATTTACCATGCTAATTACTCCACGTTGATTTTTTACTTTCTTAAGTGCTCCCCCCACCACCAGTTCTGACTACAGATATGGGGATGTCCAACCATGCTACTGGTTATGCTCGACTTCTTTTTCTTCACACATAAGTACTTTGATTTATTTGGTTCAGAGATTTCAGGAGAGGCAGCTAGCTCACTCTCCCTTTTCAAACCTCAGAGGCACTTAAAAACCTGTCAAAAGACATTCCAAAAAACTTTCCCACAGGTCACATATTGGGCAACTCCTGCTGTCTATAACAAAGAAATCAAAAGCTCATTTTTAAAAAGCCTCAGAACCACAAAACCCCATACCTTAATCATTAATGTAATTTGGGGCACATTTTATGAAGCAAGATAATATCTTAGAACTTTTATTGCTTAACATAAGTGAGTATAATCACCTCCTATTTTTATTTCCCACTATCTCTCTGAGTTGCTTTCTTCAGGATCCCACTGCAAGAAATGAGTAAATGGATAAGAACTGAGAATGAAGTATGGATGCTAATGAGATAGCATGGGGTAAATTAAGTGACTAAGTGTAAAGAACATCAAATAAGGACTACCTATACATACATCCTTTACTGGAGACAGTATTTACAGTAGGGATCCTAAGCAAATTATTAAAATGTGACTTAGGCATATTTAAAATATATTTCTCAAAGATATCTCTTTAGAGAAAAAAAAAACATTCTCTTTTATTTTTATTTCCCAGTCTTGTACACTTATCACATTGTTCTAGACTGTTAATGTGTCTCTTCCTCAAGACGGACCTCCTTTGAGGGTGGGTATTTTATTTTATTTTTTTAAAGATTTTATTTATTTATTTGACAGACAGATATCACAAGTAGGCAGAGAAGCAAGCAGAGGGAGAGAAGGAAGCAGGCTACCAGATGAGTAAAGAGCACGACGTGGGGCTTGATCCCAGGACCCTAGGATCATGACCTGAGCCAAAGGCAGAGGCTTTAACCCACTGACCCACCCAGGCGCCCCTAAATAATTCTTTTTTTTTTCTAAGATTTTATTTATTTGAGAGAGAGAGAGAGCGTGAGAGGGGGAAGGGTCAGAAGGAGAAGCAGACTCCCCGCCAAGCAGGCAGCCTGATGCAAGACTTGATCCAAGGACTCCAGGACCATGACCTGAACCAACTGAGCCACCCAGGTGCCCTGTAAGGTATTACTGTTCTGAATTCAACTGTACACTCAAGTCTGCAATCTTGAGTGGTGAAAACATCCCCAAGAGATCTTGGAACAGGTGTCTGCAGCTGCACTCAACTGCACAGGTCTACTTCTGCCAAAGATTAGAAATCAACCAACTGCGATTAATTTGAATTTGGAGACCACTTGCCTCAAAGTGCACTTAAATTACAACCTTTGTAGGCTTGAGTGTAACTGTGTTTGTAGCGAACAGAAAACTGAATGATATAGCTACACACTGGGAAGGGTTACATCACCACACTCTTGAGGACTATGAGCTCTTTGTCCTCTGGACACCCTGTATTAAACTCCTATTGGCTATTAAAATTTAGAACAGATTAATGAAGACAATACTTTACAAGGCTCAGCAGCTCTCAGCACAATAGAGCCAATACAACATCTTTTTTGTCCTTCTCATTTTGTTGCATATCATTTACTTTATGTAGTTTAAAAAATAACAAGGCAAAACATTCTTCAGAATTTTTATCGCAACAATTATCACAATGCCAGCACACTTTTGTTATTATGTAACTAAAAGTTGAATTCCATCTTTTTCTTAAAAGACTTTATTTATTTGACAGAGAGAGAGCAAGAGAGCATAAGCAAGGGGAGCAGCAGAGGGAGAGGCAGAAGTAGGCTCTCCTGCTGAGCACAGAGCCTGAATAGGGGGCTCCATCCCAGGACCCCAGGATCTTGACCCCAAAGGCAGACACTTAACCAACTGAGCAACTCAGACACCCCCATGAGTTCCATCTTAACAACATTAACTAATCACTCACAAAATTAATAGTCATAGAAGAATACAAGTATAGGAAGAATAAGTCCTGGAAATTTTTAAAAATTCAAATTATAGATATCAAAAATTAGAAACCACTAAATTGATAGTTTTATTTACTATTGTATTAAGCATTTAAATTACCTTTATAATGTACTCTTCAAAATCATTTTTGAGCAGTTGCTGCTATATATTTGCTTAATATATAGCAAAATACCGATGTTCTCATTTTGATTATTTTCTTTCATTCTTTTTAATTCTGCATTTAAGGTTAGCAGAGGCTCAGACACTGAGTATGAAAGTGATAAACTGATATTAGAACATCTAGGAGGAAAAAAAAAAATCTCACCACAGGCAGCTATATCAGCCAATGGTTTTAACCTGTTGCTGATCTAATTGATCACGGTGCTATAACAGAAAGCTGTTCTGTGTGATTCATACGTATACATTCTACTCCTTTGTTATTTTAAGCCTCACTAACTCTGGGTTTCCCTTCCCTTAAAAGGGAGTTTCTAACAGTGTGTTTCTTTTAAAGCTAGTAATTAATAGTGAAAGAAAACTGGCAGCTTGTTGAGTTTCAACCAAAGTCTTAGTCCGTAGAAAAATATTCTTTGATTAAAATAAAATACTCAGCTATTTGAAAATGTGTCTTACACAGCTGAGTAGTTAATATCCTAGAGTATTAAAAGATTAGTATCTTTCATATATAAGTAACCTATTTGGTCCAGATTTTTCTTTCAGATACTACCAGCACATTATCACACATAGGTTGAAAACGATATTTTCCCAACTATCAAGCATAACTTTCAGTGAAATGTATTTAGTGGCCAAAGATCCACAAGCAGTCCACTAATGAGAAATGAAGTTATTTTGCCTGCTCGCTAGTGAAATTTTAGCTATAAAGTATATATAATTATAAAGGCACTCACTATTTCACCAGACTGTAATAACATTAATAAGATGTTCTCTTATATAAATACTATCCCTACACTATATTGTTTTTTTAGCATCAATAAAATTTTATTCATAACATTAAAAAATATGGAATAGGTCCATGTTGTCAGCATGCTTATTTTTACTTATCATAGAGTCATGAACAATTACTGAGAAAACACTATTATTTCCTTATTATTTCCTTTCCTTATTATTTCCTTATTGTTTTTGAAGAAGAAAATTAAGTTATTTATGAACTGTTGGGTACTGTGGGTGCTAAAAGATAATCAGAGACTCCTCTCCCCTTGAAGTGGTACCATTCTCTGATGGCCAATTAGTGCTTAGGGTAATATATTAGCTTCTTAAATATTACCCAGTGCCCCTTTTTAAATATCAAGCCATTTTCTTTTCTCTACTCTACCTCTAACCCTACTTACACCCCTAACACCTCCTCCTTCCATTAAAACTATTCTTAATTCAGCCATAAGCCTGAAGCTTATTGCTAAGAATGCTACCTACAACAGGAAAGCTGAACTCTGGAAGTAGATTTCTTTTTAAGTCCAAAGCTTGTAAGCAGGCTTTCAAGTGGTTAAAAGGTTTTCTGAGAACTTCCAAAGCTGAATTTTTACATAAGAAAAAAAAAAAAACAAATTTGGAGGATTAACTTTCTTATAACCATAGTGAGAAGTATAATTCCAGATATCTTTATAGGAAATTCCATTCTTTTCAGATCTAGTGAAGTTGAGATACACAGAGATTCAGAATGGATGAGCCTAGGGTGAGGTCACTGCCTGGGTCCTGAGGAAAAGCTTGAGTTCCCTTCATTCTCCCTGGCTTTCACACTAGAGCAGAACAAGATAAAACCCAAGAAAAGCTAAAAGGTAATCCTTAAACCTTCAGGCTGGTGTGCTGGCTTATGGGAGGAGGGTTGGGGGAGAAGAGCTTGCAAAAACCATAAACCTTTCAGAAAGTTCCGTTTAGGACAAAGTGCTGTGTCCCTCACAGCACAGTAGTAATGGAAAGAGGAAAAATGTATGGGGTTTCTCCAGTTTTTTAATGGGCCAGAGAGCAGTTTTCACAGGGTTCTGACTCCAGGGTAGCACAGAGAAAGCAATCGAGAATTTTGAGGTCCCCCTAAAGAATTTGGAAGTGCTGATGGAACTGCAGGACTGAAATTGATTTGGTTCAAGAGTGAGAAGATAGCTGGGTGCACATTTCCTGTGAACAGACAGAAGTGTACAGCTGTGCAAATTCTGGCACAGTTTGCCTACTGACCACACAGAGATAGAACAAGGCTTGAGGCCCAGAAGTTAAGCCCATGAAATGCCTCTCTGGAAGGACAGCAACAGGGGCGATGTTTCTCTCTTCACTCAAATACCAACACTTAAGAAGGGAAGGGAGAGTCTTAGAGAAGAGGAGAAATTTTTATAGATTCAATAATTAGTAAAAAGAAAGTATTTTTAAAAAGAAGATATTGAGGGGCACCTGGGTGGCTCAAGTTGGTTAAGCGTCTGCCTTCAGCTTGGGTCATGATCCCAGGGTCCTGGGATAGAGCCCCACACTGGGCCTCCTTGCTCAGCAGGGAGTGTGCTTCTCCCTCTCTCTCTGCCTGTTGCTCCCCCTGCTTGTGCTCTCTCTCTCTCTCTCTCTCTCGGTCTAATAAATAAAATCTAAAAAAAAAAAAAGAGGTAATAAGTTTGAAGGAAGAAGAAGAAGCAGAAGTAGAAGCAGAAGAAGATATTGAGATACCTTCTGAAAAGGCAAGGCTGAGTATTTTATACTAAGATGAGTTGTCTATTTTATAGCATGATTTGCAATAGCTGTCTATAACTAGAAAGAGATCAGTTTAGAAAATGAAGTTAATTTTTCTGCACACTCTGGATTGGGACTGGCCAATGTATACCTCTTGCTAAAAACTGTCAAATTGTAATACTGTCACAATGTAATACTCTCACAATCCCCACAGAAATTAAAATTCCTAATCCATAAAAACTGTATTATGTAAGTAATACTGACTCCTTTTCCTCTGCATTACCCTTAAAGGATTAAAAAAAATATCATTCTATCATTTATGTCTGTTCACTGACCCTATAAAGCAGTATATAAAGTATGTATACATTCTCTATTAACTACATTAAGAAAATTTTAGCTCTCATTTAAATGATCTATGACTTTCTGAATTGTGCTATTAGATATTCTGCCACCTCTTAAAATTTTATTATGCATATGAAGCAAAGTTTTGAGCAGCAGAGTTAGTCTCTGATCTGTCCTTAGGACCAAGGGAAAGCAGTGAGTCAGGAAATAATTATAAGGTCAGGAAACAGGATTGTTATACACCCACTGCATTTAGATGATAAAGAGATGACCAAGACAGTCACTGATGGAGAGGTAATGAGGCATTGGTAACAAAGAAATCTTGGTTGTGGAGTAGACAAGTATTATTCAAAAACAAACCCTAGAGTTATACAGACTAAACTTGCAATTAGGCACTGTTGAGGTTGTGAGATAGGGCTGTGAGATTAGGATTAAGGCTTCATCCTGATGTCAGTCTTATGGAGGTACATTCTGACACTAACTACGGATAAATTCTTCACTTTTGTATGTTCCTTGAAAACTCTGCACCAGAATTTACTTACTTTGATAATTCCATCTTTTCCTATGCCCAAGTATATTTGATTTTACTTCTCCATCCTTGTTTTAAAGATCCTCCAAAAGTTTTCCTCTATTCCTCCTCAGCATCCTTCACTCTCAAATTTTTGCCTGAGACTATTCTCCTCTTTGAGAAAACGTCTTATAAACTCCAAGTAGCTTTGAGAACTAGCCTTTGGTTAAAAAGAACAAACATCAAATATCTATTATCAATCAGGAACAGTGAGGTTATGCTGCTAACAAACATCAAAATTTCAGTTATACACATGCACACATAAATGAGACTGCAAGTATAAATACTGAATGTATTTAAGTATTTGATTCCTTTTCAATTCCCAGCAGGACCCACTATAACAGGCAGACTGAGGATTTTTTAAATCTGTCTTAATTGTATACATGGAATTCTAGTCTAAAGAGGATTTCAGGAGTCTAGGAGCATAGCCTTTCCATTAAAGCCATTAATTTAACATGAGAACTATCAAATGAGAGTACTATTTTAAGAAAATAAATGTATTGAATGGAGAGATAACTAAAAAGAACTAGAGAAACCACAGGTAGATCTCTGGGGGGTGATTTGACTTAAGCAACACTGACTCAGATTCCTAAACATGTATCCCCTATGTTTTTATAGAAAATCTTCCCTTTGAAATTATAGTATCTTCAAAGACAGAAGGAAATTTATTTTTAAAAGGGGAAGAAAACTGCTGGCAAAGCCACTTGAAAAAATATTTATATACTCCAGGTAGCCTTTTGTTTTTCTGTCAGGGTTTTGAATTAACTATTAATTTTTTTATACAAAGGTTCTCTTAAAATGTCCATACAGTATATAATAGTCTAATTACTCTGCCTTGTTGAAGTGATTTACAGCAAAATAAATATAGTGAACTCGTTATAAAAATGTAGTATGTAGTAATGGTTCATAAAATTGATCAAGATCAAGCTCTGCCAACAAAATTGGTCTACAAACAACTAATATGTTTGTCATGATATATAATAAACCTCTTTAAAAGAAGTAGAGAAAATGAATTTCAAATAGCTCCATCAAAGATATCAATAACTAATTTTCTTTAAGAATTTCATTCTGTCAGAATCTAAATTGATACAAGTGTTGTGCAACCATAAATTATAAAGTAATTTATTAAATTATATGGTTAAAGACAATCATGCTTTCTATTTTGTCTTATATCTATATCTACATCAAGGCATGCTGACCTATTTCTTATACAGGGTGTCTCATTTAATCTGACTGTAACCCTGTAAGAATTGAGATGCAGATACTTTTAATAAATTG
The DNA here is from genome assembly GCF_964662115.1 of Mustela nivalis. Taxonomy (NCBI): domain Eukaryota; kingdom Metazoa; phylum Chordata; class Mammalia; order Carnivora; family Mustelidae; genus Mustela; species Mustela nivalis. The sequence goes on along the minus strand of NC_139020.1, from coordinate 137,147,311 downwards.
CCCAAGGGCACATAGTGCTAAGCATTAGAAGCAAAATTCAAACTCTCATTTATATTCTTTCACTATACTCTGCTGTCTCTAAGATAAGAGTGTGGGTTAGAGCGCATGAAGGAGCCATGATAGCATTCCACTCTACATTCAGACCTCTTTGCAACTTTTCAACATCATAAGCCTTACATTTTTTTTAGGGTTCTTTCTTTGCTGCTTTTCATAACTGTGGACAAATTACTACTTTTGTGTATTTTTTTAAAGATTTTATTTATTTATTTGACAGACAGAGATCACAAGTAGACAGAGAGGCAGGCAGAGAGAAGGGGGGAAGCAGGCTCCCCACCGAGCAGAGAGCCCGATGCGGGGCTCGGTCCCAGGACACTGAGATCATGACCTGAGCCAAAGGCAGAGGATTAACCACTGAGCCACCCAGGCGCCCCACTTTTGTGCATTTACTCTCATGTTTCTTGCACTCTTTCAGGACTGTAATGTTGGTAGGGTAGTGGCAGGTTGCTGCTGTCAGCTCTAGGGTAGCCTCTGCTTTGGGAAAAGTTCCAGCAGGTTTTGAGTGTGTGGGCTGATATAGAAAGGTCTATTTAGTACCAGGCAGTGGGTCCTTGAGAGATCACCTTGGTTCCTGAGGCAAAAGTCAGATATGAATGTGCTGGTGTTAGCCCACTGTGCAAGTTTCTTTTCTAAACACAGCTCTATGTACTGCTTCCTCCTGTTGGAATTAAATGAAAAATAACTTCTGAATAACTTCTCATAACCTCTGTAACTGGTATCTGTGGACTTTGGATACAGCTTGGATGGTAGCACATTTGAAAGGGACCTTGATCTGCAAAATAAATATTTGTAGCATGTTAAAATAAAAACCAATGTTTAAGATACAGAACTCCTTTCTAGTCTTTCTGTGGCCATTGAAAAATGATATGTTTTTATCTTTTGGTACTTCTTAGCTGAGCACTAAAATTTTGTTTGTTTGTTTTTTGGGGTTTTTAAAAGATATTTTTTGTTTTTTATGTAATTAAACATTTTAATGTTTAATTAAAATTATAGTTTCATCTGGAAGACATTTTGAAAATTTAGAATTCCAGTGTACTTTGAAGGAGAAAATTTATGAATCAAAGATAAAGGAATTAAATGAGTTAGCTTTCTAAATTCTGAATGTAGCAGTAAATTTCTGAATCCTTAGAAAACGGAGACTTCTGAGCTGCCACAGAACCAGCTACCACCCCCCACTTATATCTGTGACTGTCCTCAGTGGAAAGGCTACTGGTTTTAAAGTACTTGTCTAACTGGTTTTCCTGGTCACCTTTCAGTTCTTCCCACAGATTAGAAGAGGTATCCCCAATTGGAAAGCCTATAGTAATGAATTCTTGGAAGGATCAACCTAAGCATTTGAACAGCACTAGGAGACATCATTATTACAGCATAAAGTAGTAATTAATGTTCTAAACTGTGACCCTTAGTCATCCAAAAAAAATTTAATAAGCATGTTTAGTTCACGCTATATATTAAGGAAAGAGTGCTATAATTTAGAAAGATTTCTGTTAAAAAAAAAAAAAAGTCAGTGTTAAAAAAGTCTGGGGCACCTGGGTAGCTCAGTGGGTTAAGCTCTGCCTTGAGCTCAGGTCATGATCTCAGGGTTCTGGGATCAAGCCCCATATTGGGCTCTCTGCTTGGTGGGGAACCTGCTTCCCCCACTCTCCCAATCTCTCTCTCTCTACCTGCCTCTCTGCCTACTGGTGATTTCTCTGTCAAATAAATAATAAATTTAAAAATCTTTAAAAAATAAATTAAAAAAAAAAGTTTGAGCCCATTCTCCCAACCTCCTTCTTTCCTCTATGTGACAAATATTAATTGCATTTCTACTGTGTGCTAGCCCTGTACTGAATGCTGTAGATATAAAGATGAATAAAACATGTTTTTTGTCCTCAAAGACTCTGCAATGCATGGTTCAAATAGACATATGAACAAATAATACAAATACAATGTAGTATTTTATTGGTTTTGTTCTAAATACTACTACTGGGTAGCACTGAAGAGAGAATAATGAAATATTCCTGAGAAGGTATGGGAAAGACCTGTCAGAATCAGCCTCAGATTCAAGGTAAATTTTCCAGCTTTCAGAGTAAATTATGAAAAATTAAACTAAAAATTAGAAAAATAAGTTGATGTTCACTCAAGAAAATTTGTAACATCAAAAAATTTGTTCTAATTAGTAGGAGAGTGAAAATTGAATGTTTATTTTATTGGCATAGTTTTTCATATGCATAATAGCATATTATCAGACTTTATAACTGCGTATTTGACTTTTACATTATGGTAACACATTGTCACCCCCCCCCAAAAAAATAACAACAACAACATGAAAGTACTTCCTCAGTTTTCCTAAGGGCCTCTGTTAGTCCTCTGATAGTCAATTAAATCTGAAGAACTTATTCTATCATCATCCTTGTTGGTTTTCTCATTTATCAGTGGCTTAGACTGGGATCCCAGCAGTTCTTTATCATTACTTTAATTCATTTCAGTACATTTTTTGAGCGATTTCCAGTTTCACTTTATAACTGAATTAAATTTGCCTTGTATTTACTGAGAAACTGATGTCTTCAATAGGATGAGCAAATATACACAGTGTGTTAAACAGTGAAATAACATTTGAGTTAGGACTAATTTTTTAAGTGGTTGCTTCTGCAGTATTTTCATTTTGTGCTGGCTTTAGTTTCTGTATGTACTTTTTTTAACAGTATGGATTACTATTTCTTAACACAGAACACTACATTTAATCTCTTTTAATTATGTGTACCATTGTGTGTGGAGCTTGTGTTACAAAAACTAAAATATGAACGTAGAAAACAGACACATAATGATGCAACAAGATGAAAATGATGGCAATGCCAGTGTCTGCCATTTGTCAAGCTCCTACTCTGTGCCAGTTGCTCTTCTAGGCAGTTTTTATAGTAATCCTTCCTACAACCTAGCAAGGTCAGTGTTAACCATAGTGCTTTCATGGATAAGGAAACTGAGGAAATTCATACTGGTGGTCAGTGCCTCAGGAGCTAAAGACAAGCCATTCTAATCCTCAAGTTTGTGTACTTTGTAGTATATTATGTCTTTCTTTGGTGTAAAGAAGCATTTACTTCAGAGTTTCTTCTTAAAAATTATATCTTTCAGTACATATAAAATACACAAAAATTTGATTTAGCCAACAGTTGTAGGATTATGTTTCTAGGTTTATATACACAGGCTATTAAAAAGCTAGTAAAAACTATATATCTTCCTCTTGTTTATTGCTGAAAGATATCCACAAGTACACATCTTTTCTTTAGGAGATTCAAGAGTCAAGATGGAACAAACATGTGGAATTAATGAAATTGGATTTAAAAAAAAAATATATATATATATATATATACACTAATGCTTTAAAAAATGGAAGTACATCCCATTCTAACAACTTATTATCATTTTCAAAGAGAATGATATACTGTTTGCCAATGTCTATTTAATGGAGACCTGTGATTGCCACTGGAATTGCAGTTATTTAACAACATCTTTTCTACAACCTATTGTTTAAAAACACCAGGATTCAGCTTTGATATACACATGGGTTGAATGGAGGAAATACAGGTATTTTGCAGTTTTCATAAGTATGAAATCAGGAATTTTGGACACTAGTCTCCATTCAGCCTACAGCGAATTGTTAGTTATTTGGAACTTTTATTTCTTATTCAAAGAGCAAATCTGATCATGGCTTTTGGTCAAAGATCCTGTTTGTATAGGTTAAAAAATAATAATAAAATAAAATAAAATCTCTTCACTATCAAACAGTATCTGTGGAAGGAGTCCAAAATTAACCCCTTACTTACGCACACAGAACTCTGGGGTCCCAGGAATAATGGCCTTCCTGGAAAAATGCCTCTTAAGATGAGGTAAAACTTCAGAAGTTATTGTTTTACTGTCTTGGGGTTTTGTGTGTTTTTTCTTTCTTCTTCTTCGCCACCTTCTTCTTAACTATTGTCCTCTGGCATATATAATTAAATAATGAAATATTTCTTACATCTTTCTTATGTACAGGGTTTAATGGGCTCTTAGGCTTGGATCTTTTGGTTTCTTGTATTCTCTCCTAAGAAAAATAACGGGGTTATACTCTTTAAAGCTACCACTTTCTTTCAAGTTATTATTACACATATATATCATCATATTTTTGGTACAACATGTCCCCTGGAGCTTACTCTATTGTTATTTCTTATTCAGCATGTCTCAAAACCACCAAAACTGCTGAGGCATTAAGCATACTTTTTGGATATGCTCTTAGAAGTACTGGAAATGGCATACTGAAGCTAGCCATTCAGCCATCATGTCTGGTTTTCTGCTTTGAAAACATTTCTGTCTTGCATTAGAGGCAGGCATTAAGGTCCCATGAGTTGCCCGTTTGGGCAGTAACATACAGACGGAAGACATTTCATTTTGATTGCATCCAGCTATCTTTTAATGCCCTGAAGCACGAAGACTGATCTTTTGTAATTCTAGCCTAGCAAGTGTAATTGCAGCTATATTCCTATTTCTATAGGTCTCTAATTCCTAGACTAAGGTTCTACACTGGGACTCTTAGGTTAATTTTATATAATCTTTTAAAACATCCACTTGTTTTTTTGTAACAGGTTTGCTACCAGAACACAGGAGTCACAAAAACTACTAAATCTAAGCCATAATGGGAAAGGAAAAGATTTAGCACATCATCGTTGGACATGCAGATTTGGGCAAGTTTACCAATACTACTGGCCATCTGATCTATAAATATGATGTGACTGACAAAAGAACCACCAAAAGATTTTTAAAGGATACTGCTGAGTTGGGAAAGGGCTTCATCAAGAAAGGGCTTCCTACTTGCTTTGGATAAATTGAAAGGTGAATATATGTAAGGTATCAGCATTGATATCTTCTTGTGGAACTTTGAGAACAGTATTATGTTTTCATCACATCAGGACACAGGGACTTAATAAAAAACATTATTATAAGGGTGCCTGGCTGGCTCAGTCAGTAAAACATGCGACTCTTAATCTTGGGAGTGTAAATTCAAGACCCATGTTAGGTATAGAGGTTACTTCAAACAAAACAAAAAAAAACCCAAACCACAACATGCTTATAGGCATAGTTCAGAATGACTCTTCTGTCCCAACTGCAGCTGCTGGTGTTGGTGAATTTGACACAGGTATCTCCAAAAATGAGCAGACCCAGAAGCATGCTCTTCTGGTTTACATACTTGGTATGAAACAACTAACTGTTAATGTTAACAAAATGGATTTCACTGAGCTACCCCACAGCCAGAAGAGATACAAGGAATTCATTAAGGAAGTCAACACCTACATTAAGAAAATTGGCTACAACCCTAACACAGTAGCGTTTGTGCCAATTTCTGGTTGGAATGGTGACAGCCTGCCAGAGCCAAGTACTAAGATGCCTTGATTCAAGGGACGGAAATTTACCTCTAAAGCTGGCAATGCAAGTGGAACCACACTGCTTGAAACTCTGGATTACATCCTGCCACCAACTTATCCAACAGACAAGCCCTTGCATCCACCCCTCCAGGACATCTACAAAATTAGTGGTACTGGTACTGTCCCTGTGGAGACTGATGGTCTCAAACCCGCACGGTGGTCACCTTTGCTCCAATCAATGTTACAACTGAAATAGAGTCTGCTAAAATGTAACATAAAGCTTTTAAGTAAAGCTCTTCCTGAGGACAAAGTGGGCTTCAAGGTCAAGCATGTGTCCAAAAATGTTCATTGTGGGGACGTGGCTGGTAACAGCAAAAGTAATCACTGATGGAAGCAGCTGGCTTCACAGCTCAGTTGATTATCCTGAACCATCAAGTCCAAATCAGAGCTGACTATGCACCTGTGCTGGGTTGTCAAACAGTTTACAATTACTCACAACTTTGCTTAGTTGAAGGAGAAGACTTATTATCATTCTGGGAAGAAGCTGGAAGCTGGCCTCAAATTCTTGAAATCTGGTGATACTGCCATCATTGATATCATTCCTAGCAGGCCCATATATGTTAAGAGCTTCTCTAAGTATCCTCCTCTGGGGTGTTCTGCTATTAATGATATGTGACGGGTAGCTGCTCTGCTTGTCATCAAAGCAGTGGACAAGAAGACTGCTGGAGCTAGGAAGGTCACCAAGTCTGCTCAGAAAGCTCAGAAAACTAAATTAATCATTCCTAATATCTGGGAACCAAGTCTTAATCAGAGGTAGAAGAATGGTCTCAGAACTGTTTGTCTCAATAGGTCATTTCAGTTTAATAGCAGAAGAATAGTTAATAACAATGCATCATAAAAACTTCAGTAGGAAAGAAGAATGCTTTGTGGCCCATTTGTAGGGGAAGGGAAAAGTTTTAAGTTATCAGTTTTTTGTTTTTATTTTTGTTTTTGTTTTTAAGATTTATTTGTTTATTTGACAGACAGGAGGCAGAGAGGCAGGCAGAGAAAGAGGAGGAAGCAGGTTCCCCGCCGAGCAGAGAGCCCGATGCGGGGCTCAATCCCAGGACCCTGGGATCATGACCCGAGCCGAAGGCAGAGACTTTAAACCACTGAGCCACCCAGGTGCCCCTAAGTTATCAGTTTTTTAAATCAGTACTTAAGGGAAACAACTTGACCAAAAATCTGTTACTTGAGACTCATTAAAACAAACTTTAGGGGCGCCTGGGTGGTTCAGCGGATTAAGCCTCTGCCTTCAGCTCAGGTCATGATCTCAGTGTCCTGGGATGGAACCCCGCATCAGGCTCTTTGCTCAGCGGGGAGCCTGCTTCTCTCTCTCTCTCTCTCTCTCTGCCTACTTGTGATCTCTCTTTCTGTCAAATAAATAAGTAAAAATCTTTAAAAACAAAAAAAAACTTTAGGGGTGCCTGGGTGGCTCAGTCGTTAAGCGTCTGCCTTCGGTTATGATCCTAGGGTCCTGGGATCAGGCCCTGCATCGGGCTCCTTGCTCTGTGGGAAGCCTGCTTCTGCCTCATCCTCTCCCCCTGCTTGTGTTCCCTCTCTCGCTGGGTCTCTCTCTGTCAAATAATAAATAAATAAAATCTTAAAAACAACAACAATAATAAAGTTTAATCTTCTCAAATCTCATCCTCCTATCTCACATATTTTATATCTGTTGCCTCTTTAGATACTAAAAGCCTCATGTGGAAATGGCAAATGTAAGCTCTTCCCACTATTAATCACTACTTAGAGTGGGGAAAATTTCTCAAAAGCTATCATCAATTCAGTCACCAGAACACATTTCTGTTCTGTTCTCCTTGTTTTGTTCCCCCAACTTTTTTACTAATAGCAGGAGGTGGGAGTTTTTTGTTTTATTTTGTTTTAGTCGCTCTAAGGACCCTGCTTCTTGAATTTTGTTTTTCTACTAAATTATCTATATTCTTTGTAAAACTTTGTCTTTTCTCAATTCTGTATTTCTTTTCCAACAGATCTCCATTTTTTTTTTTAATCTTTGTCTTAAGTTTGCCCCTGTTGTCAATCACTATCTAAATGTTTCCTGTGGTGCCCCACTGAGGTGTTTAACATGAGTTCAGTAAGACACTTATCCTTACTACCTAGCAGCTTAAAGTCAAAACATAAAATACTGAAATGGATTAACTAAATATAATAGTGGTAATTTAGTAATTAAAGAAACATTGAGTAAATTTAGTAATTAAAGAAATTGAGTAAATTTAAAGCAAATTATAAAAACGGAATGTAGAAAGGGAGCAACCTGGTATTGTACATCTAGCCTCTCTATATGAAGTATTCTAGGAAATAGAATCAAGTTGAGAATAAATCAAATTGAGCCACTGGGGCTCAGTCGGTTAAGCCTCTGCCTCTGGCTCAGGTCATGATCCCAGGGTTCTAGGACAGAGTCCCACATAGGGCTCCTTGCTCAGCAGGGAGCCTCTTGCTTCTCCCTGTGTTTCCCATTCCCCCTGCTTGTGCTCACTCTCTCTCTAACAAATAAATTAAATCTTTAAAAAATATATAAAGGAACAAAATCAAAATCACTATAGTGCAAAGCTTTCTAAATAAATTTTACTGTATTTTCACAGAAATGTTGAGAAAGGGAAGGATGGATGGATATGTTCTGTGAAATGGTGAGAAAACAGGGAACTGCTGAGAATGGCATTTTAATATTTAAGGACCTGAGATGATGAGGGAAGAAATCATTAGCTTCATCAGTGGTAGAAGCAGAACTACCAGATTCATCTGAATATAAAGAGAATGAATGTGTTGAGTTCTAGAAATGGGAGGAAAAGGAGATGAAGAAAGACAAACAAAGAACACACTAGTGAAAAAAAAAAAAGAATACACTAGTGGAAAACAGCAGTAGGAAGATGAATAGGTAAATGAAAACCATCTTTGAGTACAGTTCTCTCAGAAATAAGGAAGGCAGTGGAAGTGAAAGCAGAAAAGAAAAATAAGGCTACTGCCTACAGAATTTAAAGTGTTTCTGAAGACAGTTTAGTGTGAGTGACAAGCATTTTATGTATATGATGAAATCTACAACCGGTTGTAAACATATTTTTAATGAATGTTTTTTGACTTGTTAAATATCAATACCCTACATACAGCATTATGGATATCTTATATTTTTCACTCAATGACATTAATTCGTTCTCTATATTTTCTCAATTAAATATATTCTCACAACAGCAAGTTTTCTACCCAGGCAACTATGTCCCTGTTATCTAATTTTTTTTTAAGATTTTATTTATTTATTTGACAGAGAAAGATCACAAGTAGGCAGAGAGAGAGGGAAGCAGGCTCCCCACTGAGCAGAGAGCCTGATGCAGGACTCGATCCCAGGACCCTGAGATCATGAACTGAGCCGAAGGCAGCGGCTTAACCCACTGAGCCACCCAGGTGCCCCTCTAATTGTTTATTTTTCCATAAAATAAGAACTGCTTTTCATTTAACAGGATATGAGAGAATAAAGTCAAAAGTAGGAAAGATTCTTCTGGAAATACATTGGGGAGAGAAGGTGGCAACAGAAGGCACTCAACAAGTCTGTAATTTTGAAACAGACATGGTAATTTATATAGAATTGGAGGTGAATTGAAAATAACTAGAGAACCAAAACTTCTAAATAATAATAGATGGTGGTTTTGAGAGACATGAGGAAACTTTCTAAGGTGGTAATAATGTTTAGTACTTTGATATGATTGCTGATTACATGGGTTTCTTTCTACCTTAAAAGTCATCGAGCTGGGGCGCCTGGGTGGCTCAGTGGGTTAAGCCGCTGCCTTCGGCTCAGGTCATGATCTCAGGGTCCTGGGATCGAGTCCCACATCGGGCTCTCTGCTCAGCAGGGAGCCTGGTTCCTCCTCTCTCTCTCTCTGCCTGCCTCTCTGCCTACTTGTGATCTCCCTCTGTCAAATAAATAAATAAAATATTTAAAAAAAAAAAAGTCATCGAGCTGTATAATATAGAAAGAAATCTTAATATTTACACATTTTGCTGTATGTAAACTGTATCAATTTTTTAAAAAGCAAGAAAAAACCTCAACTGAATTCTAATAGGTGTTTCAGACTAAGATATTGTTTTCAAATTTTTTTTTATTATTTCTATTGGATATATACTTAGGTATCATATTTGATGCTACTTTTAAAATCTTTTTTAAAGTGATGATACCCTAGAAAGAAAAACTAGCCAGTATATTTCATTTATAACTGTCATGAACAGAGATTTCCCAACACTAACCTCTGTTTTAGATTCCTGCTGTTGCTTCTGCACTATTAGTTGGTGTCAGCAGGGGGTTAACAGCATTCAATTTAACCTTGCTATTTGTACTCTGTTTTGAAATTTTTTTTTTCCGCATTTAACTTCCTTACATGGATTCTCCATTTTAAGGATCTGTGCATGCACCATGGGGTCTATACATTGAAAGAATGTGAGTGCAGATAAGCACACAATAAAAGTACATTTAAAGATAATGTGAAGCTCTAAGACCTTTTTTTCCCCAGGAGCACAGAGGCTTTGCTGTGAAAATCACTGCAACAAGAGAAAAAACTTTGTAAGACGACTCATCCTATTATTTTTCTGATTACAGACTTGTTTAAAATATGTCAGAACTGTATAGGTATGAATTATAGGTTATATGCGATAAATGGACATATGACTGATACGACAACTACTGTAGCGAGCCATGAAATCACATGGGAAGTAATTCCTCTCTCTCACACACACACATTGAAATTATAAAATCTATTATGGCCTGGGGTCTTATCCTCTACTACTTCCCCAATTTCTCTCTCTCTACTCTCCCCTCACCTCCTTGTCCTCTCCTTCTTGACCTTTCTATCCTTTAAATGCTGAGCCCTTCACAGTTAAAACACAGTTTTCAGCAGCAGGATGGAGAGGAACAAGTGAACTGAAGAGGGATGTCTAAACCCCAGATCTGCGACCCATCTCATTGAATGCTGGTGAACCTCCTATGCTTATGCGTGATCCTTGCTTGCTCTGAGTAGATATTGCGTATAAGACTAGATTAATGAAAATGGAAAGGAAGGAATGCCACCTCAAATTCTTATTATTTGGTGAGAACAGTAATAAAGAAATACCCACCCATGCAGTTTAAACAGTTGAAAGAGAGCCCTGTTTCCCTCTTCTTCCACCTCCAATCTCCTTCATTCCTAAAGCACCATTTTACACAACTCTAGCACACTCTTCTCTTAGTCTGGAGCCCAGGATTCTGCTAATTTCATTTTCACGTGTAGAGACACCAAAGTGAAAACAACAACATAAGCAACTCCAGTGGCTTGGAGTTGAGGTAAACCCAGATCTTACACAACTCCAGCACATTCTCCTCTTAGTCTGGAGCCCAGGATTCTGCTAGTTTCATTTTCATGTGCAGGGCACCCTGTTTGGTGCTAGAGACACCAAAGTGAAAACAACAACATACACCTCCAGTGGCTTGGAGTTGAGGGAGACCCAGATCTGCCACTGTATGTAGCAAGGAGGAGACGTGTTCTCCCAAGCAAGGATTCTGAAAGCCTTTCTCCAGAAGAGGATTATATTAACCCAGGCATTGTGCTATAGTACTGGTCTACTATTATACAGGGATGATATACTTCCTAATTTGTACCTACTGTCCTGGCATATTCATTTTTTTAGAAAATCCCCTTTCGCTGCCCCAAAAATCTTGACTATATGGTCACTCTAAGTCATAACAAAAATGAAATTCCCAAGATGGGTAGGGATTGTTTAACAAAAGCCCCAAATACAAACATATGACATTAAGTACTTTAAAGTTAATGTGGTAGCAGCAATGTTTAAAAATATTATAAACACAGATGCTCATTAAATGTTTTTCAAAACAAAACACTCTTTGAAAAGAGGGTTGTCATTACTGTGATATAATTTCTATAAGATGTCTGTAGCAATGTCCATACAATTTATGTAGAATAACCACCTACTATTTAAAACATCAAGTCAAACACAGTGACATAAAATCTTTACAGAAGAGAACTTGAACATTTCAGTCAGGGATCTTTCAGCTTTAAACATAAAATTAAATGTTTAGATCAGTTCTTCATGATTAAAGTTAAAGAATCATGGGCCTGCATTTTGAACACTGCTTTTAACCCATGATAAATGGAGAAAACAAATAATGTTTAAAATAGAAATATTGATTTTAGCATTTGACAAATGTTTTATATTTATCTTTTTATCTACCTTTGAAGACATTGCTTCATGTAAATTATTCTATACATTTAAATGCATAGGTATGAAATTGGAATTAGTAAAACATGCTCTAGTAAAAAGAAAGTTTGTTTTCTGATTTAATACTAATCAACCATTGCTAATGTGCTATAAAATCCTACTTTAGAGAGATACTGACTTCAATTATTAAAGTTAACGGCCTCCGGTTGCCTCATGTTGCCTTACTGTAGGACATTAAGCATGAAGAACCCAAAATTTAATTATCACCTGTTAATATTGGCTCTAAGTTCATTTCTCCCCTTTCAGGATGAAACTTCAGTGATAAGCCATTTAAAAACCATTATCTTCCTACTCAAAACACCAGCCTGCTAACTATACCCACAGTATACAGATCACATATCTGCTGGGACTTTCAAGATGGAACTTGTTGCCTCCTGACTTTAGGGATTGCTAAATTGAAGTAAACTATTATTTCTGTCCATTTTTCATAATAATTTTTTAAAAGATTTTACTTATTTGACAGACAGATCACAAGTAGGCAGGCTCCTTGCTGAGCAGAGAGCCCGATGTGGGGCTTGATCTCAGGACCCTGGGATCATGACCTGAGCCAAAGGCAGAGGCTTTAACCCACTGAGCCACTCAGGTGCCCCTTTCATTCTAATTTCTAAAATCTCTGGATTATATAAAGATTGTAACTTATTCCTTCAATGCATTTATATACTTTAAAAACCACTGAAGAAGTGGAGAGTTATGTTATTCTACAATAATAAACGGCAAAGACTTAAAGAACTATACACACTTATTCCTATTTGGACATCATAAGATGTAAAAAAAAATCAGAGAATGTGATGCAAAGAGAGGGTTAGCTTATCATAAAATCCCACTGATATGCACTGGAGAAATATACAGCTCATTTATAGGAATTTATTAGAAACTCTGTCCCCTGTATCCTCCCGATACATGTACCATTCTACTGAAATCTAATTTTATCAGTTCACTCAAGAGAATGAAACTCAGAGAAAATCATTTGTGTTAACCAAACTCACAAGAGATTGATTTATAAACTAATAAATCACTTTATAATTTACCAAGGGAATGCTACCTGATCCAAGAACCCAAAAAATTTACCTAATGTTTTTGAGTTCTTACTACTATCAGTGCTGGCACTACAATGAATACAAAGGTGAAAAACAATCCACCTTCTCAGTAAGTTTATAATTTGGTGAGAGGGCTTGGAAAACAATAGATAAAATACAAGCCAGACTATAATTAATACGTGAGTGGTATGTAGTGGTTAAATGTATAGAAAAGGTCCAATACTTTCTTCTAGGTAGAATCTTATAGATAGGAAACCAAATTATTCTTCAGATGGATTTCTAGTGAATACATTTTAAGGTAGATTTCTCTCAAATCAATGCTGGTTAATAAATTATCTTTCCCACTTCCCTGCATATTTCTGTATAAAAAACCATAACCAGCTGTCTACAACTAGGATATGTTTGCTCTTGGATACATTCTAGACACTCTAAAAAAAAATTTTTTTTCAAACTGTAACACATTCAGATCCATGTAGAGTCTTCTTCCTGCAGTTAACTATTACAACAACAATCTCTTCTGTACTCTAGTGTCAAAACTTGTAGGTTGACTCCAAAGTTAGTGTATAAGGCAAAAATTATATATAGTCAAAATGTCTATAAAAATTTCATAAAGAGACTATATATATCCATAATACATATATTAGAAAAAATAGGTTCTGTAAAATAATATTCAGTAACATAAATGTATGTTTAGTAAAACATTATATAAGAGAATATATAATCCAAACATAATTTTAAAGTATTTGAATTATACTACTTTCTCTTAAAGGAGTATATATGTAAAAGAATTTGTACAAATTAAATGTATGTATATATATATATATATATATATGCATATCCATTATCATAATACCTATATTTGTAGATTTCTTCCATTGAACAGAATTTAAATAGACCACCACCTAACAAAAGGTACTGAAATCAGTTGTCTTTAAATCACAAGATGGACTGTGCTCCTTTGAGGAGCTTTCCAAAAGTCAGTTTATTTTAGATATTTTATGTGGATTCTTATTAGCTTCGGTCTCAGGCATCTCTCCTAGATTTGGATGTCAGTCTGCTTTTCTCTAATTACTATATTCATACCCAAATATACCATGCATCTGGTGGGCATTGAGCCCATATTCCTGCTCTGACCACAGATAGATAAACATCTGCAAGGAAGTCACAGGAAGGAAATCAAAGCCCTGACCATCAATTACTTACACTGCACTCAATCAGCTGAGCCTCAGTACTGTATACCTGAAATGATAAAACAGTCTCATTTAGCAAGCACATTGAAGTAGGAGTAGTTGTGTATACATGTTTCAGCCTGCATCAGAGGTATGTTACCATGTGACATGGCTCACTATAATAATAATCTTTTGTAATCATTAATGATATTATTACTGATGGTATACTGTTGCCTGATCATTTTTGTAATGAGATTGATATTATCTCTACAATATGCAAAAGCCCTGATTTGAAAGCAAGGGTAAGAACCAGAACAATGGTTTCCCCCATCTACTAGATCGGCCAATGGTCCATTTATTAGATCATAACCATTATGCAGAATATTGGGAGGACTTTGTGAAAGATGATTTTTAGAATCTGGAATTGGAAGTGTGTAGAGCTCAGGCTCTGGAATCCAACAGTGTGTGAATTTCACCTATTCCACTTACTGGCTGGGTGACCTCTAGCAAGTTATTTTAAATTTTTTTCAAGGCTCAGTTCCTTAGCTCCCTTAGGGTTTTGGCTCTTTTTTTAAGTAGGCTTCATGCCCAGTGTGGGGTTTGGAACAACGAAGATTGAGAATCGCATGTTCTACCCACTGAGCCAGTCAGCCACTCCTCCCTGAGGGATTTTTAGACAATTAAATGAAACTGATAAAGTGCTTAGCACAGTCCCTGGTATATGATTAGAGTTTAATAAATATTATGTATTTTTTAATTTTGATTACAGTGCTTGGAATTTCAAGTTTTCAATAATTTTTACACATCTCTTATATGTGCACCTGTATGAGGTGACAATCTGTGGTTAATTTGATTATTCTCCCTAGAAACAACAAGATATTTAACTATATATATGCTAACAAAGACACACATAATCACCATTCCAACACCTATTTTTGGTGTCTTAAAGTTAATCATTCCTTTCATAGTATTTTCTTAACCTGCTATAATGTGAGATCTAGGACTACAGCTGAGCATATTAAAAGCAGAATAGGAAACCACACGTTTCTTAAAATAAAACAAAGTTTCACACACATGATGTTTATATATCTATCTATTAAGGAAATAGAGTCAGTAAGCAGAATGTACTCAAAGCTAACCAGAAAAGAGTTAAAAAAAAAAAAAAAACAAACCACAGTTTACTTTAAAATAATACACATTTTATTTTCATTAGTATGTAAAGGAATTTCATTGTAAGATGCTTTTTTAAAAAATTTCAAAGCTATGTGTATCCCACCTGGTAATTCTGTGGTGGTGATTACACACTAAAACACACACGTGATGCTATTTTGTCCTTCCAAACCTTATTAACATGTATGCCATGTAACCAACCTATCCTTTGCAGGGACCAGCAAGTCAAACTCATGTTTTTCAGAGCTTGATATGTGAGCTATTGGTGACCAAGACTGTGTGGGTAGCTCTCAATTTTTCTTTATTAATGTGTACCAAATACCATGATCATCGCCTATTAATTATAAGTGAATTGGCTTTTGTTTTTGAATTGATAGTTTCCTTATAATGCACACTTACTTAGGCTTTAAAAAAGGTGTGTTGATTTAAAAATTCCTCAAGAAAATTAGTATGAGGATAGGGCAAAATGTATAAAAGTCACATCAATTGGCTAACATTGTGGAGACTGAACTAAACAAACAGAAGTGGATAATCAATGACATTTTAACCTAAAATATTACTTGACAGACCTAAATTTTACCTGAGAGAATAGTAACATTAATTTTGTTTGACAAATCTCTGACTTCCTGTAACTATCACGTATTTAGTAGCAGTGATTTGCTAACTTTTGTACAAATTCTGTTGTCTACATACATCTGAGATGTTCAAGTGTTTTCTTCAAAATTGGCACTGCTATATATTTATACATATCTTTAGGAGAGAGGTTTCCTTTCAAAAATGTATGGATACTGATTGACTATCAATAAAAGGTATTCTTTTTATTGATACTGATTGATCTTATTATAAGATTAAGTATCTGTGGATCAGTAAAGCACTGGAAATTTTAAAATACATAAAGTAGCTCCTCACGCCTGAAAAAATATTCCATAGAGTTTCTCCTATGTTCCTTCAAGATCGTATATTTACTAAGTCCTAATTATATCTCTGGTATGGTGCTAAATTTTGAGTATAGTATGGAAATCAAAATAGACATGGTTCCTACCCTCCTGAATCATTCAACTACTGGGCCCTCTGAGAATATGACACTTAAGTAGAAAATGTGAAGGGGGTAGAACAGGTAAGGTCCCAGCAGAAGGAAAATATGCAAAGACTGAGAGGCAGCAAGGAGTTTGGTTTATTAGACAAACTCAAAATTAGTCTGTGCAGTGAAAGCTTAAGTGAGTAAGGGGAAGCATGGTGAAAGATAAACATGGAAAGGTAAGCAGGAGTCACTATGGCAGTTTTTCTCCCAGTGAAACCCAACACACAGCTAAAATTGTTACTTTACCTTGAATATAAAGGGAGAAATATTGAGAAAATTTGAGTACCATGAAAGAATGATCCATAAAATTGCTATACTTCTTTACTGGGATTTAAAAAAAAAAAAAAACTCCACCAGAACATCATTTTGTTGAAATTTCTATAAATGTCATCTCTAATTTCTAAACTCACTTAGGTTACTACAGGAAAATGTCCACTTGGGAAATGCCACACAAAGTCCCTTCAATTTTCCTTTTTTTCCCTTTAGCCAGCTGCTACTTGTAGCTACAGTACCACACCTCCTATGTTCCCCCCAAATATAAGAAGGGAATACAGAATTGGGTTTCTGGTGACAGAATAAAGAAGGAGGGTTGGAGGGCTACATGAGGACAGCCTTCTCCTATTTTCTCTCTAGGAGGTCTCTGTGCCCTATGCCACCTCTTCATATTTTATGCAGAAACTCTACAGTCTGATAAAATCTTCCTGAGACTTGGTCTCCCTGACCTTCATCCTCTATAGTCCCATTTTCACATTCTTTTTTCTGCTCAGCTCTGTTGGAGTGCTATGCACCAACTAGCAATGACTTTGATCTTGCGGTTAAATTTTTTTTTTTTTTTTAAATAATGAGAGAGAGAGTGAGTGAGAATAAGCAGGGGAAGTAGCAGGCAGAGGGAGAAGCAGGCTTCTCACTGAGCAAGGAGCCTAACGTGGGGCTTGATCCCAGGACTACAGGATCATGACCTGAGCCCAAGGCAGCCACTTAACCAGCTGAGCCACCCAGGTGTTCAATCTTGGGGGTTCTTTAAATGGTGTAGATATCTGTTGTTTTACTACACCTTTGAGTATGCTTTCCCCAGATTCAGCACTGAATTTCCTAGTGATACTCTTTATTTCAGGTACACTGTAACTTTTTAAAAAATGAACAATCATGAGATTTTAAAAACAGTATACAAAATAATTTAACTGAGTTAATGAATTCCAGACAATAAGCATTAAGGTAGACAGACCAAGTTTTGAAATATAACTGGTTCCAAAGTTACAAACAACTTGAACTGAACTATATTTTCATTTTCGATAATCTTGTTCTGTGATTCACTGTGCTAGTCCATAGTGTTATCACTGATATTTTAGTGGTGTTAGTGAATAATGCCTTCATTATTCCTGCTATCCTCACTGGAAGCACACTTGATTTAATTCCTATTCTCTAACTAAAGACTTTCAGATAATCTCCCTACTGTTCTCTTTTGTTTCTATTTCCCACATTAAAAACAACTAAAAGACTGTATTTTCAGCACACACTTCTAGGTTCAGGATAAGGCTATGGTGTAGATTAGCGCTGGATTCAAATCAGATGGTCAGATATGACCTTTTTCTAGGTATATGTGGAAAAAATGTATAGAAAAAAGAGAAAAGTTATCCAATATCCTAATAAATCCATAAATTTCTATGTCTGTGAACAGAAAATGTCAAATGATCATCAACTTTTAGTTTATGCAACTATCTCAGAAAAGGCAGGATATTTTTTTCATGTTTAAGATCAGATTTGTTTAGGAAAAAATCTCTAAGGTGATAAGTGTGTGTCATTCTTTTTAGAGCCCTGCATTGCTCCACATGGCCTTCCTGCCAGTACCCTGGTGGCCAGAATTCTGGTTCATAGAGCATTTCTTGTCCCCCTAAAATACACTAATATCAGTCAGGAAGGGACAAATTACTAATTAAAAAAAACCACACACTACTTTCCAAGTATCATTTAGAAATACATCCCAATACTTTTTTCTACCAGTGAGAATGCAGTTCACACTCAATTTATTCTTTTTAGGAACATGATTTCACAAAGTCTTGTTTCATCTGTGTGATCTACTTTAGATAAAAATTAAGTTTTCTTTTGGTGTGGTGTTGGTTATGTTAACTTCTTTAGATGCCAGCTACCCAGTGTTTGAGGCCATTGTGACCTGGAGATGAAGACAGATAAAGACTAAGGCGGAGAGGGGCAGGGTAGCTGCTGACCACAAGCATCTCACAAAGTTATGCTGGTAGTTCTCTATGTTTAGATCATTCCCTCTCTTTCTACTCCTTTCCCATCCTGGAGATAACTTACTCTAACAACCCATTTTTTTGAAATTACTGTAACTGAGAGATTATTAGTTATATTTACCACTGGTAGCTCACCTGGATTAATAATACTATTTACAGTTTATGAAATGTCAATAAAACAAGATAAGTGAAGTTATGGTATTATTCATAAGTTCTAGTTTGAGTTTACTGTGAGCATATGAATGGCATATTTGGGAGAGAAGTTGACAGTCATATTTTAAAATGACTCCAAACTTTTATTTTGGAAAAAATAGTATTTATTACATATAATTAATTATTCTATAATTATTACTAACCAAGGGTTCTATAATTATTTTTTCCTATATGTTTAAAAACCTGTACAAAGGACCACACATGAGAAGAATGGCATGTTTTTCACCTCACTGCTAGGTCAGCCTAGAAGCTGAGAGGTAATTGGAACGAACAGATGTAAATCATAAAGGGCACTGTAATTCAAGTTAAGGAATATATATTCACCTAAAGACAAAGAAGAGCAGTTGAAAAGTTTTAATTTTAAATAGAGTAACATTTTCAGATTGGAGTTTCAGGAAGTATTAAGCAGAATTTGAAGAATGGACGTGAAGAAAGAAAATTCGACATAGGAAGAGCAGTTAGGATATTACTGCATTAATACGGGTGAGACTGACTAGATATTGATACAAAGGTGAGGAGTTAGGAACTCAAGAGTTTTGATTGAGCCATGAGTGAATATGCATACATTTGGGGGGATTTTGAAAGGGCTAGTGTGATAAATTCAGTTTGGGGCATACTGAATTTAAAGAATCTTTGGGACATCCAAGTGAAAATGTTCGTAAACAGGGAACATAGCAAACTTAAAAGGAAAGACCTAGATTAGGAACATGTATTTGGAGATCCAGCAAGTAGGAGGATGAAATACAGGGATATAGATGAAATCTAGACTTAGTATACAGAATGATAAAGAAGTCAACTGGCTTTGAAGAGATGAACAGAAGAAAAGGTGAGGGCTTCTAGTTTTTCCTTATCAGTGAAAAGAAAACCATTTTAAAAGGGACGTTAACATAAATTCTAAAATACCTGCCCTGTTCCTGTACAGATTTCAAAACACTCAAAAGTTTTAAACCAACTCATCTGCTCTAATTATTTAATTTAATCTTCTTCTTGCTGTTTATATCAAATTATCCTTTACTTTAGGTGTAGCCATTATTTGTACTCTCTGTCCCTGGTTTGCAAGCTATTGTTTTAGAATCATGTTTCTTTCAATGCAAAGGGATCGCTTACTTTCTATTTTATCCCCTTATTTCTTCAATTTGGTTGCATTTGATTTAAATACTGGTATATATTTACAGTGGTTATCAACTTTTTTCAGTGCAAATCTATATTTTAGGTACATTATGTGTTGAATTGGCATCTGTGGGCCAGTCTATGAACCTGTTATTTATCATTTCCTTGGGAAAGTATATTCTGAGTTTCTATTACTTATTTTAAAGAAATTTGGGAATGTAACTTGCCTTAAATAAGGAGCCTGGCTATATGGGAAAATGGCCCAGTGTCTCTCAATTTCCAAAAGTCTGATCATATACTCTGATGTTACAGGACTTTTAACTAAATCATTCTATATATAGTACCAGTATGATTTACTCATAGGCAAATGAATGCACAGGCAAATAGTCTATACATACCCATCAATAAAATGAATTATTTCCAATACAAAGACTTCAGTTTGTTATTTAAAAAACTATTAATAAACTGGCTCCACAATTTAAAAGCACTTAATGTGCTCAAAATGATGTCTTATATTAGAGGAGGGAGGAATATTTCTACACTAGAAAATTAGCCCTTTGGATATTTGTTATTGTTTTTTAAACCAAACTAACATAACTTAAAATTCTATCTTAGACAAGTGGTTAAGGCTACTGACATCTTGATAATGAAAGATGTCTCTAATGGTTTGTGAATTGCCTTAGATAAAGGATCTAATTAATCATTCTCATGATGTTTGTATTAAATTGTCCTTTGATTCGAGTTGCAACAATTATTTATACGTTCTGTTCCTGTTTGCAAACCATTGTTTTTAGAATCATGTTACTTTCAGTGGCTTTTCTATAAAGGAATCACTTAATTTCTGATTATCGCATTCACAATAACAATTGTTTCTTAGATGCCCTGAGCTGTGTTTTATCACTTGATGTTGTGATCCAGTGTGCCCTTAAAGTATTTCTTCTGTTAGCCTGGTTTGTGGTCTCCCTATTTTAGATCAACCGTGCAGCAGCTTCTTGGACAGCCTTCTGTCATCTATTTTCAGTAGTATTATATAGCATCCCACATAGCTTCAAGGACGATAAATTGGCTGGACGCCAGGGCTTGCACTGTAATCCTGCCTTGTCATTTAATGTTAAGTGTATTTCACAGCTGACACTGAAGAAACTGCTTAAGAAATCAGATATGATCTTTAGCAGAGCCAAATCTCACTTTCGTATGCAGGGTTAGGTTCTGTTTTGATCAACACCAGGGCAAACACTATTTCAAAAAACTGTAACATTCTTCAATGTCCAATATATTGTTTCCATTCATCAGTCCATTCTCTCATATTTCTGATTCCTAAGATACATTTACTGATCTGTATTTGAATGGTATCTGTACCCTCAAAATAAACTAAATTTAACAAACTGTTCTGTGTGCACATATTGTTATTCCCATCAAAATGTGCAGATCTGGAAAAAAAAAAAAAGTACAGGTCTGACCTTTTAACGTTTCCTCTTTTTAAAAATTAATTTTTTAAAAAGATTTTATTTATTTATTTGAGAGAGAGACAGTGAGAGAGAGCATGAGCGAAGAGAAGGTCAGAGGGAGAAGCAGACTCCCCGTGGAGCTGGAAGCCCGATGCGGGACTTGATCCCAAGACTCCAGGATCATGACATGAGCCGAAGGCAGTCGTCCAGCCAACTGAGCCACCCAGGCGTCCCTTTTTTTTTTTTTTTAATCTTCCCAATATTGTAGTCAGTTTACCACCAGTCATGTTGATTTCTGCCTGGTCAGTCTTGATAAGAACAGGTACTTGAAAATTTTTGCTAATTAAGACCACCTTACAGGAAACTGATACAAACATATCAAAACACTAAAAGAAAGAAATTAGGTTTATCAAGCTGTAACATGGCTAAGATGCCACAATAATAATTTTAATGGTTGCTGGACTCTGGTTATTATTTAGCCAATATTTACCCATTATATTAGAAAGAGCATTATAAATTAACAAAAAAGTCTTGCCCTTTTTACTTAGTGAAATCCCAAAAACTCTTCTGGGGGAATTATAAAAACTTTTTGAAGGAGCTTCTAAGGTGAAGCAAAACTATCCAATTTGAATTTTACTAATTTTATCTGTTGAGCTAGAATGGGTGATTATAAAGCATAAGCTGCCAGCAAAGAGGATAAAAAGAAAAGCAAGGGGATGGATAATCTAAAAATTGTAGATGCCTGCCCTGAATATTTGAGTTGACTCTATCCTTAAATGATTCCTACCCCAGGTCAACATCAACACTGTTGCCAAATTAATCCATTCAGTTTCTATAGTGAGTCTCATTAGTAACTCTCTAATAGATGAGAAGAGTCCATTAAAGAATGCTGCAACAGTCATTTCATTAAATGGTTACTGACAGAATTTTAGTTAAAATTACAATCCAAAATTGTTATTCAACTGGTTATTTTGGGAAAAACAAAACAGACTTCTGTCTTTCCAGAGATTTAATGTTCTATTCTTTAATAGGCAGCAGGTAATCCAAACCAAATTTCCCAACTCATTTAGATTTTACATTAATGAGCGTTAGTAGGTAATTCTCATGATTAGTTAAATTTTGTGGGTGTTAGAGATGACTTGAATGGAGATCCAAAACAATTTTAAAAAGAGAAGACTTATCATTTGTGCTAAAAGTTTATAAGACAGCACATCTTTCCTTGGTTTGATATATAGATGTTCATCTGGTAGTTTGCTTTCAGCTTTCCTTAAATGAAGGTGTTTTAAATTAAAGTGTCGGTATGATCCATCTTCAATCTTGACTCTTTTTATCAATTTACCTAGCACTTTCACTTTGGTGAATCACAAGATTTAAAGAAAGCACTGTGAGCCCAGTGTGTGCCATTAAATCTTTCTGGAATTTAGAAACCTTATCTGTAAAATGGATTAAACAACTCCTCCTCCAGACCATTCCTGACTATAAAAGACAATTTCTTAAAGTACCTTGGGAACTCTAGCTGGATTCAGAGAAGTGTTATCCTGGTCAACACAGCCTTCAAAATAATGGAGCTATTGGAGGTAACAGGAGAGCTCACTATTTAAAAAGTTACATAAAATGTTACAATTATACTAAAAACCTGGATAAACTGTTATCAGGAATTTTATTACTGCACATCTACTAGCACTTAAAGATATTCTGTTCTTTCTTCGAGGTCAGCCTTAACTTTGTGTCTGGTGAGCTAGGCCTTTTGTGGGAACTTACTAATAACATGGTGAGATCAAGAAGGAAGAGGATGATATTTGGGAAAAATTATGTAAATTAAAGTAAACAGAATCTTTATTAATATTAAAAGCAAAATGAGGGAGTCAGTAGCTGTTATTTACATGTATATGTTTTCCAGAGCTGTGCTATATGAATGAAGGCATGGGAAAGAAAACATGGTAACGACCCCCAACAGAGCTTATTTTTAGGGGTGGGTATATTTATACTTAGAAAACACAAAACTTCGTAAGTCCTACATCATGAAATCTTTGATTATGTTGTAGACACAAACCTGTCATAGCAACTCAGGGAAACCATCAGTATGGACTTTACATTGTCAAAGGGGTTTTCTGAAGATTTTGGAACTTGAGCATACCATCTATCTCTGTATGCTGGATGGTTAGGAATTTTTCTGACAGGGAAAAAGTTCCAAGTAACAGCTTAACCTGGCACAAATAAGTGGTTAGCTCTATCACTACATCATCATTATTTTATTATTATCAGAATTGGAAAACTTGTGAAGGAAACCAGTTTGTGTGTTAAGATAAACTGAATTTTTTCAACTCACCTGGTGCAAAATTAGTTCACTAAAATCATGGAGAATTATAAACACATTTATTTTTCCAGGTCAGGGCTGAATGCTCAGGCTATATTTATGTCTCTGACATTATATGAAATAAGTAGTTCTTTTTAAAGTGTCCTGCCCATAAAGGAATAAAAATGAGTACATTCTTATTCACAAACTCATTCTTTTGAGTTTATTCTATAGATAAATAATAAAAATATTTGTCAAATTGGTATTATAAGACCAGAACTATTCATATACTGTATTTATTTTCCATAGATTTATTTGAATGTATCATGATTTTTTAATATGAGGCAGGCATATTTGAGTTTTCACATATTAAGAACCAGTGTCGAATTTAGTTTTGACACAATACTTCTCTAAATAGGCTAAGCAGTGCATTTTAGTCGAGTATTTTACACACTCATCAACATTAGATTAGGAGGTATGATTTTTATTTTGAAACAGTATCCTACTAGATACAAAGAATTTGTATCTTGGATTTTCAGATCAATTTTCATAGATTCTAAACAGCTGTCAGATCCTGTTATTTTGATATATGAATCAGAAAATATAATTCTTATTAGTAAAAGTTCTACTGCCTGACCTTCTGATCAGTTACAACTTACCCAAGTTACTAAATCAGAAAGCTTTGTAGAATACTTGCTTTTTGAAAATCATCTATGAAGGATGATGAAAAAGTAATCTATTTGAGATTAATATTTACAAAGATTTATTGGGTAAGAGGTAGAGGTAGGGTTTAAAATGAAGAGATATGTAAGACATGCATATGCAAATACATATAGAAGAGCTTTTAATTCTGGGGAGATTTAAATATAATGTTCATGATGTTTTAAGTAAATTATGGTTATAGATTACTCTGGGTGCAGGTCAGAAATTCTAACAGGCTATATGAGATCATCTTCACATAAGGCACTATTTTATTCTGTATATTTATTCTTTAGTTCTTTCCAGAAGGTGTACTGGATTAGATTTTGATCACATTTCAAATAAATCCTCCACTTTCAACCTCTGCAAAATCTTTTTTATGGTGTCTGTAAAAAATAATCTTTGTGCATTTCCTGTATCCATTAAGTACTGTAATTATGATTTCCTTCTTTATCCATAAGACACAATTTTCTCATATTTTTTCTTGTTCTCATCTCAATGAAATTTTTTAAGTGAAATAATAAACAGAAAAATTAAGACAAGTCCCTAACAATTTGAAAATTGTGCAAAGCTAGTTTCTGTTATCGATGGCTTTGTGATTAATGGCTTTGTTATTAATGGCTTATATTTCTTCTTTCTTTACCATCCCTAATTATTTGTATTTGCTCTTGCTATCAGGTATACTGTTTTAAGCACTCAGGTGCTGCAGTGGTATAAAGTGCCTAACAGTTTATTGAAAATAAACCAAGATAAATTATAGTTGTGGCAGAAGTTCCAGTGTTTGCTATTTCTGATATGATACCATCTGTGCCTCTGGTGAATTCCTTTAGACCTTTAAAATGGCCTGTAAAACTGCTCAATGGAAATTTGACTTTTTTTTCCCCACTAATGCTACACATCGATAATTATTCTACCATACTCTCATACTTTTTAAATTAAAAACGTCAATTACTTTAGGTCCAGTAAAGGTAAAAAAGTGAAAGATTTCAGAAGTGGAAATAACCTTGTGGAATTATCTACTCTATCTTTTCCTTTCAAAAAAATATTTTAACAATCAAATGCATTTAATTCCCATCTTCCTTTTTTTATTCAACAGACCGTCAAGTACACACAAATTATCAAATGCTATTTTTGAAATGAAAGCTAAATCATGTCACTACTCTGTTCAAAACTCTCTAGTGACTTCTCATCTCACATAAGCTAAAGTCCTTATAGTGGCCATCAGGATTCAACATGACCTAGACTTCTGCTTCCTCTCTGACCTCATCTCCTTGCACTCTTCCCATGCCTCACTCTGCTCCAGTCATATTGGTCTCCCATGGGTTCCACTAGCATGACAAGAATGCTCTTTTCTGTCTGGGATACCTTTCTACCAGAGAAATTAAATTGGCACAGCTTGCTCTCTCATTATTTTCATGTATTTTCACAAATGTCAACTTATTAGAGAGGTCTTTCCTTGATCACCTATCTGAAATCAAAACCTCATACCACCACCACCCACCACCACCCACCACCACCATCTACTACAAGTCCTGTCTATCTACCCCTTTCCCAGCTTCACTTTGCTGCAAAGTATTTATTATCTTCTGACATGCCATATAGTTTATGTCTTCACTTTCTTCTTCCTCCATAAGACTATAAACTCTAGGCTGACAGTGTTTTGTCTTTTCTTGTTTGCTCATTACTGTACTTCCAGCACCTGAAACAATTCCTGGCACACATGAGGTATTCAACACATATCTGTTTAATGACCAAAAACTGGCTTAATAAAACAAGGCCTTCTCTCTGCTCTGCTTTGTACCAATATTCACTTTTCTAATTTATAAAAGTGATTTATACCATTTATCCACATACATAACCTAAGCTTAATTGAAAGAATTCAAAATAACTTCATGACAACATTTAAAACCTGAACTTGGCTTTGATTTACTTTTAAAAACCAGTGTAATGCATGAGTAGGTTGAAACCAAAAAGATGGAAAGGATGTACATGCAAACATTAATTTTCTTTTTTTTAAAGATTTTATTTATCAGAGGGAGAGAGGGGGAGAGAGCGAGCACAGGCAGACAGAATGACAGGCAGAGGCAGAGGGAGAAGCAGGCTCCCTGCTGAGCAAGGAGCCCGATGTGGGACTCGATCCCAGGATGCTGGGATCATGACCTGAGCCGAAGGCAGCTGCTTAACCAACTGAGCCACCCAGGCATCCCGCAAACATTAATTTTTTAAAAAGCAGGAATAGCTATACTAACATCAGATAAAGGAGACTTCAAAGCAAGAAAACTATTAGAGACAAACAAGGACACTACATAATAATAAAAAGATTACTCCATCAGAAAGATACAATCCTAAATGTAAATACATGAAACTAGAAAATCTTAAAATACATCAAGCAAAAACTAATAGAACTGAAAGAAGAAACAGATCAATCCACAATTATAGTTGGGAACTTCAGTACCCCACTGCCAGTAACTGAGAGCACTATGAGATAGAAAATCAGGAAGGTAGAGAAGAATTGAACAAATAATCAACTCTCAGGATATAATCTACATACATATATCACTCCATACAAAAACAGCACATTCTTTTCAAGAGCCCATGGAATAGTCAACACACTGTATCTCGGGCATCTAAACCGATAAGGAAGAAGAAGTAAACCTCTGAGTTCCCGCATATGACATGATACCATCTAGAGAAAACCCTAAAGACTCCACTGAAAAACTACTAAAACTGATAAATGAATTCAGTGAAGTCACAGAATACAAAAACAATGTACAGATATCTGTTGCATTACTACACACTAATAATGAAGCAGCAGAAAGTGAAATTAAGGAAACAGTCTCTTTTACAACTGCAACAAAAACAATAAAAAATCAAGGAATAAACTTAACAAAGAAGCAAAAGACCTGTATTCTGAAAACTATAAAACAATGATAAGAGAAATTCAATATGATGCAAAGAATGGAAAGACATACCATGTTCAAGAGTTGAAAGAACAAATACTGTCAAAATGTCTATACAACCCAAAGCAATCTACACATTTAATGCAACCCCTATCAAAACACCAGCAGCATTTTTCACAGAAATATAACAATCTTAAAATGTGTATGGGTCCACAAAAGATTCTAAAGAGCCAAAACAATCTTGAAAAACAAAAGCAAAACTAGAGGTATCACAATTAGAGATCTAAAGTTATATTACAAAGCAGTAGTAATTAAAACAGTATGGTACTGACATAAAATAGACAAAAAGATTAGGGCACCTAAATGGCTGGGTTCATTAAATGTCCACATCTTGATTTCAGCTTAGGTCATGATCTCAGGGTTGTGAGATTGAGCCCCAAGTCCAGCTCCACACTCAGTGGGGAATCTGCTTGGCCCTCTCCCACCCCCACCTGAACACACACTCTCACTCTGCCCCTCCTCCAACATGCAAGCAAATGTGTGCACACTCTCTCTCACTCTCTCCCCCCCTCACTCTCTCTCACTCTCAATTAAATCTTTTAAAAAATAGACACAAAGATCAATGGGATAGAATATAAAACTCAGAAATAAACCCACAATTATATTGTCAATTAATCTTCAACAAAGCAGCAAAGAATATACAATGGGAAAAAGTCTCTTCAACAAATAATGTTGGGAAAACTGGATAGCTATATGCAAAAGAATGGACCACTTTCTTTCATCATAAACAAAAATAAATTCAATGGATTATACACCTACATGTGAGGCCTGAAACCATAAAAATCCTTGAAGAGAGCACAGGCAGTAATGTCTCTGACACTGGCTGTAGCAACATTTTTCTAGATATGTCTCCAGAGGCAAGGGAAATGAAACCAAAAATAAACTAGTGGGACTACTCAAAAAATAAAAAGTTTTGGGAGCCTGGGTGGCTCAGTGGGTTAAGCCGCTGCCTTCGGCTCAGGTCATGATCTCAGAGTCCTGGGATCGAGTCCCGCATCGGGCTCTCTGCTCAGCGGGGAGCCTGCTTCCTCCTCTCTCTCTGCCTGCCTCTCTGCCTGCTTGTAATCTCTCTCTGTCAAATAAATAAATAAATCTTAAAAAAAATAAAAAAATAAAAAAAAAATAAAAAGTTTCTAAACAGAGAAGGACAAAATCAACAAAACTAAACCTACTGAATGGGAGAAGATATTTGTAAATGACACATCTGATAAAGGGTTAGTGTCAAAAATATATAAAGAACTTATCAACTCAACACACAAAAAACAAATAATGCAATTTAAAAATGGGCAGAAGAGGGGCACCTGGGTGGCTCAGTGGGTTAAAGCCTCTGCCTTCGGCTCAGGTCATGATCCCAGAGTCCTAGGATCAAGCCCCGCATCGGGCTCTCTGCTCAGCAAGGAGCCTGCTTCCTCCTCTCTCTGATTGCCTCTATGCGTACTTGTGATCTCTGTCTGTCAAATAAATAAATAAAATCTTAAAAAAAAAAATGGGCAGAGGACATGAACAGACATTTCTCCAAAGAAGATCTAGAGACGGTCAACAGATATGTGAAAAAGATGTTCAACATCCCAATATCAAGAAATGCATATCAAAAGTACAATGAGATTATAATCTCACACTTCTCAAAATGGTTAAAATCAAAAACACAAGAAACCACTAGTATTGGTAAGGATGTAGAGAAAAATGAACCTCTTGCACTGCTGGTGGGAATGCAAACTGGTACAGCCACTCTGGAAAAATAGTATGGAGGTTCCTCAAAAAATTAAAACTAAAACTACTTTATGATTCAGATATCACATTATTACATATTTACCCCCAAAATACAAAAAACACTAATTCAAAGGGAAACATGCACATCTCTGTTTACAGCAGCATTATTTACAATAGCCAAATTATGAAAACAGCTCACATGACCACCAACTGATTAACGGATAAAGAAGATGCAGGGGTGTGGGTGTATGTGTGTGTGCACGCACAAGCACACGCACACACGCAACATGGAATATTATTCAGTCATAAAAAGGAATGAAATCTTGCCATTTGCAAGAATATGAACAGAACTAGAGAATACAGTGCAAAGCAAAATCAGTCAGGCAGAGAAAGACAAATACCATATAATCTCAATCATACCTGGAATTTAAGAAACAAAACAAATGAGCAAAGGAAAAAAAGAGACAGAGAGAGAGAGAGAGAAACCAAAAAAGAGACTTTTAACTATGAAGAAAAAACTGATGGTTACCAGAGAGGAAATGGATGGGGGTATGGGTGAAATAGGTGATAGGGAGTACATTTATCATGAATAAATAAATAAATTAATTAATTAATTAAAGGGCCCTTGGAATGGTCACCAATGTAGACGATATTCTGGGTCATGAAACAAACTTCAAAAAATTTTTAAAAATTGAAATCATACAAAGTATACTCCATCATAATGTAATGAAACTAAAAATGAACAAGAGACAACAGGAAAATCTATAATCAAGCAACATACTTATAAATAATCCACATACCGAACAGGAAGTCTTAAAGGAAATAAACAAAAATACAAATAACTGAATGTAAATATACCATACCAAAATGTATGTAGTGGGGGATAACGCCCCAAACCTCACATCTGAGCTGCACATAATTACTTCCTTCCAAAGATTACAGCAAAGGCAGAAAAGAAAGGGCAACTTCATGTCGAGAAACCTGGCAAACACTACCTATGTCATGTGATCAAATTGAACATCAGTGATAAGTCACACTGAACACATGCACCCTTGACGAGATATGATGAAATGGCACTTTACCTCTGTGGTCTTCCTGCCAAGACCCATCAACCCTATTCTGAACATTTGAAAAAATGGAAAAAAAAAAATCAGACAAATCCCACTTGAGGGACACCACAAAATATTTCACCAGCACTCCTCAAAACTGTCAAAGTCTAGTGGAGCCTAAAAGAGACATGATGAATGAATGTAATATGATATCCCGAATCAGATTCTGGAACAGAAATAAAAAATGCTACATAAAAACTAAGGAAAAATAAAATGTGTACTCTGTAACAATATATCAATATTGGTTTATTGTTTGTTACAAACATATCATATCAGAATAAAAATTTAAATTTGAAATTTAACACCCCCTTCCCCTGCCAAATGGGGACCTAAGCCTAGGCAAAGAATTCTTTGACTTGGCACTAAAAGCATCATCCATTAAAAGCAAAATTGGATAAACATATCCTCATCAGAATTTAAAACATTTGCACTATGAAAGATTCTATTCAGAGAATGATAAGACTGGGGAAAATATCTGAAAATCATATATCTAACCCCATATCTGGAATATATAAAGAACTCCCACAACTGAATAGTAGACAAGCAAACCACCCAATCAGAAAATGGGCAAAATCATAATGAGACACTTCACCAAAGAGGATGTAGAGGTGACAAATAAACACAAGAAAAGATGTTCAACTTCAATACCAAAATGAAATGTAAACTATACCCATCATGTACTATCACTACATACCTATCGAAATGGATAAAAGAAAAAAATAGTGATAAGATCAAATGCTGGTGAAGATGAAGAACAACTGGATACATAGCTGGTAGAAATACAAAATGGTAGAGGCACTTCAGAAAAAAGTTTTGCAGTTTCTTATAAAACTGAACATGCACTTACCTATCTCTCGAACATCCAACTCTGATAAATGAAAACTTCATAAAAAACATAAACATGAATGTTCATAGCAGATTTATTTGTAATAGACCCAAAGAGAAAACAACTCAAATGTCCTTCAATAGGTGAATGGGTAGATTGTGAGCCACATTCACAAGATGAAATACCACTAAGCAATAAAAAAAATACTATTAATACACACCAGAAAATTATTCTGCTGAGTAAAAAAATCCAATCTTAAAAGGTAATATACTATCATTTCATTCATATAACAACCTTGAAAATAACAAAATGATAATGGCTGCAGCCTAAAAGAGGGTATTATGAGGGATTCTAAGATGACGAACAGTTCCATATTTTTACCGTGATGATGTTTACACATGTGCTAAAACTTGATTGAACTAAATACACATACACATAAATGCATATTATATTTATGAAGTCTAGATACATTTGGTGGCTTTGTCGTTATCACAACTGTAATAATTGCTCTATTGTTATACAAGATGTTACAAAGAGAGAAAATTGAAGGGTTCAAGGAATCTCTTACTTCTGTTTCTTGTGGCTGCATTTGAATCTGTAATTCTCTGAAATAGAAAGCTTAATTTAGAAAGCCAAATTAGGGGCCCCTGGGTGCCTCAATCAGTTAAGCATCTGTCTTCTGCTCAGATCATGATCTCGGGGTCCTAGGTTCGAGCTAGAGACCCATAGTGGGCTCTCTGACCAGTAGGAAGACTGCTTCCCCCTCTCCCTCTGCCTGCTGCTCCCCCTGCTTGTGCATGCTTGCTCGCTCTCTCTCTCTCTCTCTGTGTCAAATAAATAAATAAAATCTTTAAAAACAAATAATAAATAAATAAATAAAAATCCAATATAATGAAATTGGCAGATATTTAAAGGATTATTAGCTTCTTTCATAATGAATCAGTGTTAAGGATTGAATAAGAGCTTAACACAGTGACTGGCACAAAGTAACCAATCAATATTAGCAAGTTCTATCACTATTATTTGAAAAGACTTAAGAGAAAACAGATTTCCTTTAAATAGGCATTATTTAAACAGGTTTTGAAAGGACTTTTTAATTGCACTGATTTTCTTGTTTTTAATTCTTAACAAAAATAAATCATTAAGATGTTTAATGCTTGTGAATGATACCCAAGTATCAAAGGATAAACTGGATATAAAAAAAATTTTTTTTAATTACCATCTAAACATATTTACCCCAAGTTTCCTTTTTTTTTTTTTTTAAAGATTTTATTTATTTTTACAGAGAGAGATCACAAGTAGACAGAGAGGCAGGCAGAGAGAGAGAGAGGGAAGCAGGCTCCCCGCTGAGCAGAGAGCCCGATGTGGGACTCGATCCCAGGACCCTGAGATCATGACCTGAGCCAAAGACAGAGGCTTAACCCACTGAGCCACCCAGGCACCCCCAAGTTTCCTTAAATTAACATGTTCTACTTTGAAAATCATAAGTAAGTCCTAACCAGATTACATGGTAATCTGGTGGCCAACCAACATATTAATAAACTGCCTGGGTGTTACAGAATCATAAAAAGATCATTAGAAGTAAGTGGTTTAACAATGCTGTTTTAAACTTTTTCAGTAACAGTAAATACTTTCTTGTCTTCCGCTTTCTTATTGAGTTAGAATAAATTAGTTCTTTGGCCAAAACTATGTAACCTTGTTTATGTTTTCTGAGGCTAGGATGCTAATTTGGACTGATCTTAGAAGCAACTATGTAAGCAGATGCATCTGAATAGTTTAGAGCATTTTAATATCCTAAAGCATTTATCCCATATCTAGTCCAATAACAATGCATAAAGCTGCTGGTCAGTGAAGGGGTCATCTGTATTATCTTCCCACATAATGCAGTGAAGGTACTCGGCCTCATCCAAATTCAAAAGGCTCCCTTAGAAGACACCCAAATCCCAATTCCTTGTAATCTGTACACTATTCAATATTATAATAAGGACTACAGGGCTGTATCTACCTAATTTTTCAGGTACTTATTATGTGTCAAAATAAAAATTTTTTTTTTGCTTTTTATTTATTTATTTGTCAGAGAGAGCATATGAGTACAAACAAGGGGAGTGGCAGGCAGAGGGAGAAGAAGGTTCCCTGCTGAGCGGAGATCCCAATGCAGAACTCAAACCCAGTATTCTGGGATCATGACCTGATCTGAAGGCAGATGCTTAACGGACTGAGCAACCCAGGTGTCTCTGTGTCAAAGTTTTAAAGAAAGACAGTTATCACCTACTCCTGTAAGATAAATGTATATCCTAGCCAGCAAAATAGAGTAGATTTACTTTTGAAGACTTCTTATTTTCAGTGTTTAATTTTACACAATAAGGAAAATGCTCTTTCAAAGTCCTGTTACTAAGAGGCTAGAAGTGTACTAATAGATTAATGAGCTCATGTAACTGAAAGTATGACATTTAGAGCTGTGAAGGGGGGAAGGGGTGCTAAGTTCACCTCTGAAGTATGTTTACAGACCAAATTTATTTATCAACACTTAGGGTATTAAAATCATTTCTGACTTCTGATATTTTAGGAGACAATCTTCATTCTAGTTAAGCTGGGGAAAAGCTGGCTTCTACAGTGTTTCATTCCACACCTATTACATTAGAATTTATGGAAGTAGTGTCATGGGAAAATAAATTTTTAACAAGATACCTGGGTGTTTCTATGCATGGTTAAGATTAAGAACAGCTGCTCTCTTATAAGTTATCACTTAATGCAGAAGCAAGACACTTTGTAATAATTGATTATTATTATTATTATTATTATTATCCCTTGCCAAACAAGGGATCTCTCCATTTTTCCTAGAGTGGAAGAACTTAGAGATTGACAAAATACATTAGGAGGGGTAAATACAAACTGCATCAACATCACAAATAAAGTTATGAGCATCTCCTGAAACACCCCTTGTTACCAAAGGCCCATTTACATCAAGGCTCTCCACAAGAGAGCCAGGAGGGATCTGCAGACATGATCACAGCTGCGCCTTGATGGAAGTCTTCCTAGTTAGCAACAAAGCCAACTGTACCACCCTACAGCATTTGTGCCAACAGAAGCAGGCTGTCTGAGCCACTGGCTCCAATTAGTTGTTGTTGTCTAATTAGCTTGCATACCAAAGGAAAACACTGAGGAAATTCAACAATCTCTCATCAAAGCCTAATATTTAAATTCCTTGCATCAATTCATCTAAAGCCATTTGGCAGTGAATCTGCCCTTTTGCCCGCCTACATACCAATTTTCTGCCTACTATACTGTCTCCTACTTTGGCAAAATATAAGTACTGCATTTGCTTTTAATGGTTTTTAACATTGTAGCATTGTAACATTGTAGCAAAGCAAACTACAAAGAGAAAATAAGCAATTTCACCCCCCCAAAGTAAGTGGTAAAATATATCCACCATTTATTCAATGAACATTTCTTGATGCCCAGTCTGAGGAGCCATATTCATGTTAATAGCCCCATAAATAGTTGTCTACTTGGTCTGACTTTTCAATATAATATTGAAATTTTTACTTTTAACTATAACTAGAATTTCCTATTATCAGATATAAAATTCATATATCTATGAATTCCTACCTTAATTTTCATATCATTAAACACTAAAATGTTAATCAAAAGTTATGATTTTGTTATTTCTCAAGAGAAACCAACATCTGCCATAGCAAATATGATGCTGGGATAAGAGGACAACAGCTAAGTATGAATGTCTTATTCAGTTTATAGAGCACATGTGCAAAAGACTGAGACCAAGACATGTTAGTTAAATGACCGGAGTCTATGCTGTAGACTCAAAGACACAAAGATAGAAGATACTTTTAGAAATTAATGAATCTGATCTTTTCGTTTCACAAATTATGAAATTTGCCTGTCAAAATTACTGGCATGCTTCATTTTTCTTTTTTATTGTACTAAATTATCTGAACTGTTATATTACTTTCTACATTAGATCTTTTCTTTAAAAAAAAAAAAACACCACCTTATCTCCTCAATTGTATACTATAACCACTGTTCCATATTTATGGTAAGGAGTATGAGATGAGTTAATTATTATATGCAGAAATCATTGAAAATAACAGATGTGCATATTCTATAATCCTACACTAAGATTAAAAGAAATATGGAATGGCATTTCATGAAATCAGAATCTGAAACACTTTATCTTCACAAGCTCCCAGACCACACCAACTCCTAATTTGCACACATAAGTTTTATGTAAACTGGGGCGCCTGGGTGGCTCAGCTGGTTAACCATCTACCTTCAGCTCAGGTCACGATCTGGGGATCCTGGGATCGGGCTCCATGTTGAGCTCTCTGCTCAGCAGGGAGTCTGTTTCTCCCTTTCCACCTCCCCAAGTCCCCAACTTTTCTTTCTCTCTCTCTCAAATGAATAAAAAATATCTTTTCAAAAAAAGTTTTATCTGAACCTTACAGTGTTTACAGACCTGTATAAGATCTCTTTGGTCTATAAAATTTTTGTAGTCTTCCCAGGGTTGATGCAATGAAACAAAGCTAACGTTTGGCTTATTTCAACAGAACATATCCTCTTAATTAGGTCCTTGCTCGTTTTCCAAGACTTCGGTAAGACTGACTCTACGTGTAGCATGTTCCCCAACCTACCATCCCACCTGATGCACACCCAACAATTATATAAAATGTTGCTTGCTCAAGTATTCTCTAGTGATCGTTTTTCTGGTATGTGTGGCCAAGGCACAATAAGCATTTTACTAGGCACTCATATTTGTCCTGCCAAGAGGAAAAAAGTAGGAGAATAAATAATCTTCATTGTCTGAAAGCAAAGAAAAAACAATTCCAGAATGACTTCCTGACTGACACTCTCCAATACTAATCGCAACCACAAATAAACCTGGCTAGAAGTACAAGCAATCTCATCTGCATTGGCCTTTTCAAGCATTTCTCCCCGAAATAAGGATACTTAAAGAGTTTCTCATTAGTGAAATGGAATGAACAACAGTGGGAGGAAAACAGTCGTAGTAGATTAGGTTTTGTATTGCAAGTTAAATGTTAAGTGTCATTTTGAGACTTCTAGAAAACATCTGATGCCCAAAACTATATACAACCTCCAACTGGTTTTTAGAAGACAGTGGACATTAATTACAACCTTTCTCTTGCTTAATAATCAATATTTGTGGTAAGATTAAGTCATTTAGAAAAATCAACGGAGGAAAAAAAACTTAAATATTCCTCTTTAACCTAAGCAATTTAAAAACATAAAAATATCAGCAGCTGCTTAAAGGCATAGTCTCAAAAAAGAAAACTAAAACAGAAAAAGCGCTGAAATCTGTGTCCTTCTCTAGTTTTATTACAGTTTACAAAAAGTAACAATGAGAGAGGAAATTCTTACTTTTACACTTGGGAATTCCCAAGAGTCAAATGGCAGTCCCTTGCCACCTAAACATGAGTTAAGAAAAATTGTCTAATTTATTTTTTCTTTCCCAACTTAAATCAATTCTCCCCTCTTTTAAATTTCCATAATGCTTTATATGAAGTAGCCTAATGCTTAAAGTCAGCCTGATATTTATATAGTTGTTCACTGTATGAGCATATAACTTGTCATCCAAACCAGGACACTTTAAAATGAAAGGGGATTCTACTAATAATTATGCCACAATGAGAGACAGAAAACAAGACATATGGGCTCTCTAGTTATTCTCATCATTCTTTCTCCTCTATAGGACTCAAAGCTCAATGATCGGGAGGAAACTGGAAATTCATTATTATACTTACCAGAACAGCACATTATCTTGCACAAACTAAGCATTTGGGTCTTACATGTTGGAAAATAAAACTCAAGAGGGCTTTCACTTCTGGTTTGGGAAGCACAAATAAGTGTAACATTCAGATACCTTCAGATGAAAGTTAGGTCTATTGTTTGGGACTTAAAAATCCAAGAAAAAAAAGAGAATGGAAATTACTTGGGCTATCCTGTTAAATATATTTTAATGTTCTCTGTATAATATTAAAGAATCTAAATATGTTCAAATTCTAACAGTAAAATCTTAGTAAGTACCACTATTAAAAAAAAAAAGTTTCTGAAAATATAGTATACTCCCAATAGCTGAATAATCTAGAGCATTTATCTACTTCCTCAAGCCCAGATTCGTATATAAATTGTAGAAAGAGTATACAAGCTGAATATTTTTATTTGCTTTTCACTATATATTTTTTGTTTTCCAATATATTATTTCATGCATATTTATTATACAAAATACACATTTTATTATTAAATAAAAATTCTTGTCCCAAGGAAAAGAAAAGAAAGGATAGTGCAATTGTATAACTAATTCAATTGAGTAAAAGTATTCTGATATCTGTATTCTCAGTGAAAAAAATGACTATGTGCCTAGCTGACTCAAAACTGCTAGTTTGCCTGATACTAAATAGGGACCTATCCTGCTCTGTTTCACATTAACTTGTAACAGCAGATCTATTTTTCATTAGGACTAGTTCTGACTGGTGACAGAGGCAATTGATGTTGTTAAAACATTTATAGTTTCATTTCATTTCCACCTGGGTTTGCTGAATAGACATAAAACCACAGTCTTTATCGTATGTGCCATTTCTTGTAATTCACAACTGAGCCCAATTCCACTATTCATTATATAACACAAAGCTTAACAAAACAAAATATCATAGATAAAGAAAATAATTGGAATCCATTTAGGTTATTTTTCTTTTTAATCCTTTTCCCAAACTAAAGCTGTAAAAAAATCTTAAGGAAACATTTCTTAACTACTTTTCTTTCCAGCAATTTTAGTAAATTGCAGACAAGTCATCATTATCAGTGATCATGGGAGGCAGAAATAATAGAGATAACTATTTTCATTCTTCTTCACACCTAAAATGCAAAGAATCTACTAACAAGCAACAGAAGTGAAGGATGTAAATTTCATCTCCTATTCCACTTTATGGTATTACTGCTAATCAGCAGTGAAATGGTCAGAAGAGGCCACCAGAAGGAGAGGAGAAAAGCACTGAAAACACACTACCTGGTTAATCAGACCCTATCCAGTTTTTCTAGATATATCCACCTTTTAAACTCCCTTCCTAATTTAGAAGGAAGTTTAGTCTTTTTTCCAAATTCACTTAGGGGTCAGTCAGGAGTTGGGCCAAGATATTTGTTTTTAAACAAATATAGACAAATATGATAGACCTCAAGCAACAAAATTTCATTTTTATAAAAAATCAAATACACTGAGCCAGATTTTGTTTTTAATGAAATCACAGATTCAACTAATAAAACATTTCAATTAAACTATTCTATCCAGATCCCAAACAACTGTAAGTGATGAAGTGGAACAGAAATAAAATGCCCAAGTACCAAATGAAGACTCCAGCAAAAACCAGCAAAACATCATGTAGTAAGTAGTCAAACATTTAACATCGCACAGTTACTCCAGGATCAGAGAGTACATACTAGTTGGCTTATACAGCTTACAAACATATCAACAATGTAGCATTCATTCATCCACTTGTGTTTTTTATTTTTGGATAAGCATCATTTTTAAAAATTTAATTTAATTTTTTCACATCCACTTATTTTTAAAGTATTTACTGACCTTCAATCAGGTTCATTCAAGGCCCTGGAAAAGTGAAAAGGTATATCACAATTTTTGTTCTCAAGAAGCTCAATCATGAAAGGAGAACCCTCCTACACTATTGGTGGGAATGCAAGCTGGTGCAACCAAACCACTCTGGAAAACAGCATGGAGGTTCCTCAAAAAGTTGAAAATAGAGCTACC
Organism: Mustela nivalis; assembly: GCF_964662115.1. Classification (NCBI taxonomy): domain Eukaryota; kingdom Metazoa; phylum Chordata; class Mammalia; order Carnivora; family Mustelidae; genus Mustela; species Mustela nivalis. Next base: position 137,108,695 of record NC_139020.1, on the reverse strand, counting down.
CTACAACCCAGCAATTACACTACTGGGTATTTACCCTAAAGATACAACCGTAGTGATCCGAAGGGGCACGTGCACCCGAATGTTTATAGAAGCAATGTCCACAATAGCCAAACTATGGAAAGAACCTAGATGTCCATCAAGAGATTAATAGATAAAGAAGATGTGGTGTGTGTGTGTGTGTATATATATACACACACACAATGAAATACTATGCAGCCATGGAAAGAAATGAAATTTTGCCATTTGTGACGACGTGGATGGAACTAGAGGGTATTATTCTTAGCGAAATAAGTCAATGGGGAAAGATAACTATCATATGATCTCCCTCATATGAGGAAGTAGAGATGCAACGTGAGGGCTTGGGGGGGGGTGGGAAAAGAATAAATGAAACAAGATGTGATCGGGAGGGAGACAAACCATAAGAGACTCTTAATCTCACAAAACAGAGGGTGACTGGGGGAGGGGGGTAGGGAGAGGGTAGTGGAGTTATGGACATTGGGGAGGGTATGTGCTATGGTGAGTGCTGTGAAGTATGGAAACCTGGTGATTCACAGACCTGTATCCCTGGGGCTAGTAACACATTATATGTTTATTAAAAATTTTAAAAATTAAAAAAAAAAAAAAAGAAGCTCAATCATGTTATGTGTACCAAGTGAGGCAATACAAAAGTGCTATAAAGACAGAATGGAGGAGGGGTGCTCAATCATGTTACATATACCAAGTGAGGCGCTCAAACATGTTATGTGTACAAAGTAAGGCAGTACAAAAGTACTATAAAAACAGGATGGAGGAGGGGCACCTGGATGGCTCAGTCAGTTAAGGTCTGCCTTGGGCTCAGGTCACGATCTCAGGGTCCTGGGATCAAACCCAATGTAGAGCACCCTGTTCAGCGGAGAGCCTGCTTCTCCCTCTCCCTCTGCTTGTGCACTTTCTCTCTCTCTCTCTCTCTCTGTCAAATAAATAAATAAATAAACAAACAAATAGAAGAAAGGAGGGAAGGAAAAAAATGATTTCTGTCCTCTCAGAAGAAAAGTCTGGCTTCCTGGAGAAGGTGACATTTGAGCTAAAACTAAGAGGAAGATAAGAGTTTGCTAAAAGGGAGAAGAGAGGAATGCTGGCATTTGGAGTTTAACTTACATTCCTTACATTTGTGATAGCTTTGGAGTCATGCCAAATGACACAAATTATTCCTCTTAAATTTTTTAGACTAAAAATCATCAAGACATCTGCATTCCCTGGAAGAAATAAGATAGTAATAGTTACTACCATTCTTACTGGTGATGTGCAAAGAAATGGGTAAATATAGGTATAAATTATTAAGGTCATAAAATTTAGGCCAATTACTTAAATTCTAAACCTCAGTTTCTCCAACTGTAAAATGGAAATAATAAAAGTTGTCTAACCTACGTTCATAAGGATGCTCTGAGGCTCAAATGTAATATATAGAAAGCTTATTTTACTATACGACAATAAAGAAGCAAATCATAAAACCTAATTAATTTTGATTTTGATTTCTGAGATTCATGATTTCGAAATATTTAAGTGAGGTATTCAGATAAGATTTTATGTATTTATATTAATACTAACTATTGATAGTTACTTTAGCTTTACTGAAACATAAATGTTGAAAAAGGAGAAGAAATGCTTCCTACTAGAAAAAAACACAAAATTCTCAAGTCTCTATGGCTTAGTTAAGCCTAAATGAAGTTACCTGATATAAATGCCAAATTAATCCTAAACAAAATAATTATTACAATATTAAATTATAGGGGGAAATACATGGTATTTCTAAAGCTTTCTGAAAAAAGGAGACTACACACATTGCTTCATGGATTTCTGGAAGAGTTATCATTTTGTTCTTGCCTTTATAGCTATATATGTGTAATCTTAAATTCTAAGACTTAGAAAATTTTTTAATCTCTAAGGACTTCAATTCACCAAAATTGGTAGGGTGTGACTAAGTAAAACCTAAGATTCAGCCATCTCTAAAATTCTAATTAAAAACATTAGTGAACATATACAGAAAGGCAGTTAAAATCCTACAAAATAAGATACAAAATCTACAAGTTTTACACAAAACACTGAAAAGAATACTTTATGATTATTCCTCATTATTAATGAAGTTTCAGAGTGATTTCCCAGTCTAAAAAGCAATATTCTGGTCTGAGAAAATAACAGATTATAACAACGCCTAGTTCTACCAATCTCTAATTGTAGAACTTAGCTTAGTTAAAACTAATCACTACAAGCATGCTAACCCTACATAAATACATTTAGAGTTTTTAAAAAGCTTTCAAGATATCTTGCTGGCCCTTTCAACTAACTGAATAAGATTTAAAAAAAATTACAGCCCAGATGGTGACATTTGCATCAAATAAATACCTATGAAAGAGATGTGCTATAAGTTCATAATGAAAAATTCCAGCTTCCAAAAAAATGAAGACTTAGCTTACATAATTAGTCCATTAAATATTCTAAGAATAACTTTACTCATTGAAATGAGATTTTATTAACATTCTTCTCTAATCATTTATCTTTAAATGTTTTCTTCTGTGTTTTGTGTGAGGTACAAAAGAGGGCTATTAAATCAAATGAGGAATTTTAATCACTTTAACAACAGGTTTTAAAACTTTTCAATACTTGAATTTGTTGAAAAATAACATCAGCACTAATGGAAATCATATTTCTATGGCCTAAATTCCTTAAAGAGTTACATGGCATTCCAATCATGCATCTGTTTCACTACCGTCCCCTCAAATATGGTGCTTTAAAAACCATTCAAGGGGTAAGACTTTCTAGAATGGCTATATAAGGAACTCAAAGAATTCCCTCACCATACCCCAACATTTATTGAACTTGCAAAAATTAAGAGAGAAAATAATTCACACTCTGGAAACGATCAAAGGGCTTGCAACAAATTACAAAGCGTTATTAAATAAAATCTACAGACAGTGGGTAGCAACAGTAGGAGGCCAAGGCATTCCAGCTACAGCTTGCATGCAACAACCCTCACCCCCATCCCCAGCAACTCCGTGTTACAGAAGAGCTGTTCTAGTAGGGTCATCAGTAGAATAGCAGTTCATATCTCCCACAGATACCTAGAACACAAGAGCTATTCCTAGAGAATATGACAGCTGGTAAACATCAGCAGATATCATTTCCCACAGCACTAAGCTGCAGAAGACCTACACAAAGAAGGTGGTAGCATCGAGGAAGCACCCAGTTTGCTATTCCCAAATCCTATTACTAGAGCTGGGCTGGGGATAATCCATGCTAAGTGGCAGGATCACTTTCTAGCCTCTTCACAAGGCACCTTCTGCTCCACAGGGAAGAAGATACAGGTAAACAGTTAGCAAAGAGCAAGTTCCTCATCACCCTCAAGCTCCTGATACACAGTACAAAAGTTAAGCCTAGAAGAGGTTCTAAATAAGCCTCAAAGACCAGAAGCATGCTATGTGGTACAAGGAGCCAGACTTTGTATTATAATGTGGAGAAATTTATGCCCCACATTACTGAAAACAAATAAGCAATGAGCTGATGTTAAGGGTTGAATTATTTCCTCTAAAAAGTTTAAGTCCCAATCAACTCCCAACTGTGAATGTGACCTCATTTGGAAATAGGGTACTTGCAGAGGTAATCAAGTTAAAGATAAGGTCATCAGAGTGGACCCTAATTCCAATATGATTGGTGTCCTTATTAGAAGAGAGAAATTTGGACACACACACACAGAGGAGAACACCATGTGAAGACACAGACACACATGAGAGAAGATGGCCATGTGAAGGTGGGAGACAAAGCTTGGAGTGATGCATTTAAAAGCCATGGAATGCCAATGATTTCTGGCAAACAGTGGAAACTAGCAAAGGCAGGAAGGATTTTCCCCCATGGGTTTCAGAAGGAGCACGGCCTGGCTGGTACCTTGATTTTGGACTTCTGGACTTCAGAACTAGGAGATAATAAACTTTATTTGTTTTAAGCCACCCAATTTGTGGAAATTTGTTATTGTAACCCTAGGAAACTAATCACAGCTAGGAATTAGTGAAGGCCAAACAGCTGGTTGTAATACTGATAGACACAGGACAGTCAGAAGCTTATCAGGAGATAGGGGGGTTGAGGATCAGTCAAAGAGAACACAGTTAAAACCACAATAATCCCTGGTAGTCCTGAACATTATACACATGTCCAAGGCTGTGCCTTCTGAGGAACAACTTGAGAAGGGCAATTTGTGCTAATAAGTCTCTGGCTGACAAAGAACAAACATGTAACCTCTGTAAACACTGAGAACATTATGTCAAGCAAAAGACCTCAGTCACAAAAAACACGCTGTATGATTGCATTTATATGAAATGTCCAAAAGACATTGTATTCGTCTCTACAGTTGAAATATAGATTAGTAGATGCTTAGGTCTGGAGATATGGGGAAATGGGGTCTGGAGATATGGGGAAATGGGGAATGACTGCTAATGAGTATAGAATTTCCTTTTGGTGTGATTGTTGCACAATTTAAAATATTCTAACTCAATTGTATAAAAATAAGGGAATTGCATAGTATGTGGATTATATCTTAATAAAACTGATATTAAAAAAAAAAAAAAAAAAAAACAAACTATGGGGTGCCTGGGTGGCTCAGTGGGTTAAGCCTCTGCCTTTGGCTCAGGTTATGATCTCAGGGTCCTGGGATCAGCCCTACATCGGCCTCTCTGCTCAGCAGGGAGCCCACTTTCCCTAACCCCAACCCCCGTCTGCCTGACTCTGCCTACTTGTGATCTCCGCCAAATAAATAAATAAAATCTTAAAAAAAGAAAAAAAACTTTCTAAAGCCTAAAACTTGCAAAAAAATTACAACAAAATAATATCTATAGAGGCATGAAGAACAGTGTGAGGCTATGACTGAAAACAGGTCAGACCAAAGAAGAGGACACCTTGAACCTAACCAATGGGCACAGGGGAAAGGGAACTAATGAAGGGAAACACTGAGTAGGTACAACAAGACTGGATGTGAGGAATTAAGGGGAGAAAGATGGCTAGGACAACTCTCAGGTTTCTGCACTGGTTACCTTTGTATTAGGCACTGTGTCAACCCAAGCAAAACCTGGCTTTCTCCTGGGAATGGTGCTTTCATATATGGCTGCTGCTAAGGCTGTGTGACAAATTCACTTTAAAAAAAAAAAAAAAGAGTATTTACTTATTTGAGAGAGAGTAAGCCGGAAAGGAACAAAAGCAGGGAGAATGGGAGAGGGAGAAGCAGCCCCCCATCAATACCCCCTGCTGCACTGCTGAGTAGGGAGCCCAATGCAGGGCTCGATCCCAGGACCGTGGGATCATGACCTGAGCTTAATGACTGAGCCACCCAGGTGCCCCCAAATTTGCTCCCTGAAAGAAGATTTACTCACTGGTTACAAACCACTAGGGCTGGCCAGATCCTGGAGATTTCAGCTAAGTTCCATAACCAGTTGCTGCCTTGATTCCAAAAGAGAAGGACAATTTGTTAAAAAGGGGAAGGATAGATTTTTTTGCCATAGGGTTGTTCTGAGAATTAAATGTGTTCATATACACAAAAGAGTTCAGAATAGTGTCTCGTACAGGGTCAGCACCATATAAGTGTTAGCTATAAAATGAAGAAAATTATAGTGTATTACCAAGGTCAACATACAAACATTTCTTATAAGATAAAGATTACAGCATTTAAGGAGACTGTGCTCACCTATAACCCATCTCAAGAAGAACACAGGTTTTAGCAGAGAACAGTCAGGCTCATTTCAGACCAAAGAGATGGTCAGGACTTTGGCAAGTAAAGAGCAAAAAACAATAAGCCCAGCTCCTTCCTCTTTACTTTGGGAAGATGAAAAAGTTTATAAAATCAGGCTTTAATTAACTTTGGTTAACATGACCAATTTTATTATGATATAAATTTGGTATACAGTTTTAAATAAGAAGTCATGGTTTATAAATCCTTTACTCTCTGTAGAGTAACAGACTATCAACTTCTCTCCAATTAATATTCACTGAGTTCTCAGAATTAGCACATACTCTCCTTTGTTATGAAAATATTTTTTAACAAGTGAAACATGTGAACAGATAAAATCTTAAAATAATACTCAAAACCATATAAAGAAAAATTAGTTTACAAGCAGATTGTTTATAAGCAGATCATTATTTACACAGATTTACTGGCAATTTTAACTCTTTCTTGTCTATAAATTTTAGAAAGTTTTTCTCTAACAAACACTTTCAAGTTAAAATCCACTAAGAATGTATTTTTTTAAATATGTATTAACTGAATAGTGACTTCAGTTAGAGCAGTTTTGATTTGGCTTCCATCTAGTAAATGGAAATTGGAGAGCTTCAACTAAAGGAAGAAATTAGTAAACATTCTCAATGTTTCTGAACTTGTTTTTTTGTGGGATTAAAAAATAAATGGGGAAATTTGCTTTAATAAAACCTCGATTGTTTCAATTATATCTAAGTTCTAAAAGTTCCTTTCCAAAGACATGATATGTCAGCATGGAAATGTTCTAGTCCAATACATTTATTTCCCCAGGTTAAGAAACTGAAGTCTAGAGAAAGTAAGCAACTTGACGAAGGCTGTACAAAGCAGCTACTGACAACCGAAGTCTTTCTGACTATACTAAAATTTCTCCATCTTTTCCTACCTACTCACTATAAAGAACTATATTCTTTCCTACTGAGAATCATACTACACAGTCTAATGAACAATGACATCATCACTATCTTACCTTTACTAATGCTATATACACTTAAGGTGCTTTCTCACTCATTGTGTCAACTGAGACCACCTTTCAATTTGAATCCTTCAACTTGTCCTCTCTGCCTCATCCAAAGGCATCTTGTCTCTCCTCTCCATTCTAATTCCAATAGCCTCTCCAAATGGAGCAAACGCGGTGACATCTTTTCCCTCTCCACATTTAGGTTTCTGATATTCTTTAGCGACAGTGTTTTATTTTTTAAACATAAAAAACAACTTTAGAAACACATATTGAGAACTTTTAATATTATCCACCTTTGGTTGAATCTCTCCAATTTTTGTGGGAAGGATTAATTAAGTAGGTCTTTTTTAAGAAAAAAAAAATAGGACAAGCTGGGAGCAGACTGCAGAACTTTAAATATTTGAGAATATGAGGGGTTTTTTGTTTGTTTTTGTTTTGTTTTGTTTTGTTTTGAAGTAACAAGGCAATGGAGAGAAGGGATACAATTAGAAATGGAACGAGATATGGAAACTGAAAAGGTGAGCCTGGTAAGCCTCTAGAAAACTGCTTGCAGTGTGGTGTTTAAAAGATGACTCAGCTTCAAATCAAGGTAACTGGCAGAAAAACTGTAACAATGACAAACAGGAAGGAAAGTGAGCTGGGTTGGGGATGTGGTTGGTGAGTCAGATTATAGATCTTTTCAATTTAAGAAAATGGTAGGACATCCAAGTCAAAAATGCCCTAGTTAGCAGTTGTCAAAGAGGCATGGCTTTTGCACATATTACTCTTAACAACATTTATCTCTTTGCATTTTGGTATTTACATTAGTAACTACAATCAATTATTAATGTAATACTATATTATACTATACATACTATATACTATATTATATAAGTATAATCTCAACTGATCTAAGAAACTGCATACCTAGAAATATGAAATGTGTTTTACTCTAGAAATTTTTAAAAGATGGTCACAAATTCTTTGACACCCCACCTTTCAAAAAGTAGAGTCTAATTCCTGATGAATGTGGGTCAGACCTAGTGATTTCTGATAAAAAAGAATGGGATAGAACTGATGCTATATGACTTTTGAAGGATTATTTTTAGATAGCTTCTATGTCTTCCCTTCACCTTGCCCTACCTTCTCTTGAATACTTGTGCTAGGGAAAGCCACCCACCTTGTCTTGAGGGCACTCAAGCAACCTGTGGAGGTACCCACATGTGGAAATAATGATGCCTCCTACCAACAATCAGTGCCAACATGGCTGGCACATGACTGAGCCACCTTGAAAGTAGATCCTCAAGCCCCAGACAAACCTTCAGAGGACTATAGATTGTTGTTCAGTAGTCACCCTGATAGCAGCCTTATGAGAGACCCTCTACCTAGCCAGAACAGCCTGGCAAGGCTGCACCCACACTCCTGAGAAATGAGATAACAAATGTTTAAGTCACTACATTTTGGGGTAGTTTGTTTTGCAGCAGTAAGCAACTGATATATTATTTCACCATTATAACTCTAGCACCTAGTATAGTACTGATGACATAGAATGAATCGAGATATAGAATGAATCGAGCTATTTGAAATAATACCTTAGCTATTATAACTGTGTTCATTTTCCTGAGCTCTTCTTGTGATCTAACCAAATCATAGCAAATTGAAAGCTTACTAGATGTCATGTGTCCAACAAGAATTGCTGTCCTAAAATGATAAAAATTCAACTTTAAAAAATTCAAGGTACAGTTTAAAATTTTATGGTTATCAATGATAGCAAACCTATTTTCATTACATTAACATTTACTAGTATAAAAACAATATCCTCTTTGCATAAAATCATCTTCTAATTTTATTGTTAATTCAATTGAACAAAATATAGCACCACAGTGGAATCTTCACATTGAAGGATGATCACAGTAATAATAAACCACAGGAAAATGATGGAAAAATTAACATCTGTCATCCTAAAGAAAGAAAAACTGGGAAGCAGTCTTACAAGGGAAAGAAACGAGTATCTAAATTACTGGCATTGATCTAGGTACTGTACATATTTCATCTCATTTAATCCTTACAACAATCTCTAAAACAAAAGTATTATTTCCATTTTGTCCTTCTTAAGTAAACACAGCTAAGAGTAATGCTAGGTATACCTGATTTCAAAATCTGCAAACAGGGGCACCTCGGTGGCTTAATCACCTTCAACTCAGGTCATGATTCTGGATTCCTGGGATCAAGCCCCACGTTAGGCTCCCTTCTCAGGGGGGAGTCTATTTCTCCATCTCACTGTGCCACTTCCCCCTTGTGTTCTCTCTCTCAAATAAATAAATAAAATCTTTTTAAAAAAATCTGCAAAGATTCCACTATTCATCTCAAGGGCACTTGTTTAAGTATTTTGGGGAGTTTATAAAATCTCAAGGCTAACATTCTTAAAACTCATTTTCCTAAAGGGGCTACTTGATCAGCAGGTCAGGAGAAAAGTACATATATGGAAAATTAAGATATTTAAAACCAAACTAATTCTGTGCTCCTATAAATCTTTCCCAATTGTAAATTACTACTCAAGTTGTAAAGCATTAAAATGTCCACCTCCTTTTAATTTACTTAATAAAAACTACCTAATACATTAAAGTAAATGTGTATTTAAAAGTAATTCATAACTTAAATTTAAAATCCTATAAACTTTTAACAAAAATAGTATGTGATAATTCATAAATAACATTATTGAAATCATATGATTATTTTATGGTATCTACACAATCTAAATGTATGATCACTAAACAATTTTTTAAACTATTATGTTAACTTTAGTACTTACTTGCTGTACTCAACTTCTGGTCTGAAATAAAAACAGTATAGATGCTTTCACTTAAATAACCAATTATGCAAAAATGGAAACAAATACATTGACAGCTGTTCCCTTTCAAAGCCCTACTAAAATGACTACAAAAATTGTAAAAGTGTAAGAAAAAATACATCAGTGTAAGGTAAAGAGAGAAGAGGTAAAATAATAAATTTTGAGAGCTGGAAAGCACAAAAACAAGTAATAATGATTTAGCAGATTCAAGATACTGGCCCATAAATAAATTTATAAGTGTTGGAGGATTACTGGACATAAAGAGTCAAAAAAAAAAAAAAAGCAACTTAAAGAAAGACCACACAGAGGAAAAAATTAACTTATTAACATACTCAAAGAGATAGTCACAACTATAAACCTGTAACTATACTACTTAAAAAAAAAAAATCGTAAAATGGGGCACCTGGGTGGCTCAGTTGGCTGTGTCTGCCTTCACCTCAGGTCATGATCTCAGAGTCCTGGAATAGAGCCCAACATTGGGCTCCCTGCTTAGCGGGGAGTTGCTTCTCTCTTTCCCTATGGCCCTCTCCCTACCCATGCTCATGCTCTCTCTCTCTCTCTCTCTCTCTCTCTCTCAAATAAAATCTTTTAAAAAAATGTACAAAATGGAAAGAGCAGTAGAAGAGTATATCTTATTTACAAAGCATATTTTAATCAAATACGGGCAGCATCTTAACAAGAAATATCTCCAAATTAGCGTACTCCTTTTTAAAATTTCTTGGAATTATAAAGAATATAGTATTCCAGATGTCTGTTTCTCTGCTGCTTTTCTTGCATTATAAAGTCTATAAAATGTCTCTATTAGACAAAAGGATTCTTAAAAATATATTAAGGAAATATGTCAATCTTCCTTAGTTAAGTTAATTGGTAAGATTTGCTTGATTTACATGCTGAATTAACATTTAGTAACAGAATTTAGTTTTTAAATATCTAAAAATGATCACAAACATTTTTCTGGATTGATAGGAAAATACTCAAAACTCTCCCACATTACCCCCTAAACATTTGAAGAAGGTTCTAAAATCTGTGTCCATGGTTCAATGGTGGTTCTTGCTCTGTAGGTACCCACTGGTTCATTTGCTTGTCATTCCAGATAGAATGATGGTACTATAAAAGAAAGTCAACTGAGAGTACCAAAGTGAATAAAATGTGTATGTGTCTGGCCATAAATAATAAATCGGTGTTATTACACAATAGCTATATTTGCAGTATAAACAAAATGATGACTTATCCATCTCTTTGATTTGTTTTGATTGAAATCTTACTGCTGTCTATAATCTGAACCAGAACATTTTATTCTTTTTTAATAGATACAATTATTTAGCATTCATATACCACTCATTTCTGAAAATACAATGAATACATATCCTTTGAGAGCAGGAGAATGGATACTGAACTAACATTGCACTTTAGGTCTAATACACAACTAAAATACTGTTAGTGAGTTTTAGGTAAAGGATTACGTTTCTTTCAATGGAGGTCTGCTTCAGTTCTTAGATATACTTCTCTGAATTATAGCAATGTCAGCTGTCAAGGGAATTCAGGCATAGACAGGTCAAATGACTTGCTCGGGATAACAAAACAATTAGATTTTTAATTAGATTTGGGCAACCAAGTGGTTAACCCTCAGTCACTATTACAAAATGAAAAGATACTTCAAAACTCAGTTTATTTTAGGCAACCCACGGAATGGGAGAAGATATTTGCAAATGACAGTACAGACAAAAGGTTGATATCCAGGATCTATTAAGAACTCCTCAAACTCAACACACACAAAACAGACAATCATATCAAAAAATGGGCAGAAGATACGAACAGACACTTCTCCAATGAAAACATACAAATGGCTATCAGACACATGAAAAGATGTTCATCATCACTAGCCATCAGGGAGATTCAAATTAAAACCACATTGAGATACCACCTTACACCAGTTAGAATGGCCAAAATTAGCAAGACAGGAAACAATATGTGTTGGAGGGGATGTGGAAAAAGGGGAACCCTCTTACAGTGTTGGTGGGAATGCAAGTTGGTGCAGCCTCTTTGGAGAACAGTGTGGAGATTCCTCAAGAAATTAAAAATATAACTTCCCTATGACCCTGCAATTGCACTACTGGGTATTTACCCCAAAGATAAAGATGTAGTGAAAAGAAGGGCCATCTGTACCCCAATGGCCATGGTCACCAAACTGTGGAAAGAAACAAGATGCCCTTCAACGGACGAATGGATTAGGAAGATGTGGTCCATATATACTATGCCTCCATCAGAAAGGATGAATACCCAACTTTTGTAGCAACATGGATGGGACTGGAAGAGATTATGCTGAGTGAAATAAGTCAAACAGAGAGAGTCAATTATCATATGGTTTCACTTATTTGTGGAGCATAACAAATAGCATGGAGGACATGGGGAGTTAGAGAGAAGGGAGTTGGGGGAAATTGGAAGGGGAGGTGAACCATGAGAGACTATGGACTTTGAAAAACAATCTTGAAAAACAAGTGGCGGTGGGGGATGGGAGGTTGGGGTACCAGGTGGTGAGTATTATAGAGGGCACAGATTGCATGGAGCACTGGGTGTGGTGCAAAAATAATGAATACTGTTATGCTGAAAATAAATAAAAAATAAATTTAAAAAAAATCAGTTTATTTTAACTACTTCAACGCCCAGGCAGATTTCTAGTACATATTTTCCTAAACACTTTGTTTTCAAGCTCTTGCTTTTTTATCTACCATTAATTTCTGAAGGACCACCCAAGAGTAATTGTTAATAGGGTCATATCATCACTTTAACAGAATAATAAACCCTGTAGCAAAACAGAATATCATCACTTTAACAGAATAATAAACCCTGTAGCAAAACCCTGTAGCAAAAACTTAGTGTTAGAAAAATGAACAATGGTTTCATAGTAATGTTCTTGAAGAATACTAAAAGTAAATAAAATGGGTGATAAGGGAATGGTTATGATTTTATATCATCAAAAGAAAAGGGAACATTAATTATTGGTTTCTAAATGGTTATAAATGGGAGTTCTCAAAGTGTGATAAACAGACTTCCAAGCATCCAAGAGATCTTCCAGAGTCAATAAAATCAGAATTATTTTCATAACATTACTAAGACTTCATTTGCCTTTTTCACTGGGTTGACATTTGTACTGACTATGCAAACACAATAGTTGGTAAAACAGCCAGCACCTTATCTCAAATCAACGAAATGGGACCAAACTACATTTCAGTTAAAAAAGAGAGGCAGCTTTACTTGCTCTGGACTAATGTAGTAAAAATTATTGGCTCTTAAGCATGCATAAAGCATTTTTACCGCATACCAAAATATGATGGCTGTGTTGAAGTAAAGCACTGTGTATCTGTTAGAGCTATAAGCTACATTAGCTATTTTTTTTCATAGAACAATGAGAAAATTTGAACTTAGATGGTCAAAGCAAAGTTTTGATCTAAGCAAAGATCAAAATTTTAGAAAACTTATATCTGCCACCAATAATTAAAGATTTTTCTCAATAAATAAACCCACACATATATGGTCAATTAATTTGTAACACAAGAATATACAATAGGGAAAGAACAGTCTCTTCAATTAATGGTGCTGGGGAAACTGAACAGCCACATACAAAAGAATGAAACTAGTACTATCTTCCACCCATCACACAAAAATCAACTCAAAATGGATTAAAGACTTGAATGTAAGACCCCAAACTAGAAGATTTCTAGAAGAAAACATAGGTGGTAAGCTCCTTGGCATTACTTTTAGTGATGTGTTTGTAAATCTGTCTCCAAAGGGAAACAAAAGCAAAATTAAATAAATAAGACTACATCAAGCTAAAAAGCTTCTGCACAGTGAAGGAAGTCATCAACAAAATCAAAACACAACTTACTGAGTGGGATAAGGTATTTGCAAATGATGTACCTGGTAAGGGATTAATATTCAAAATACATAAAGAATTCATTCCACTTGACACCAAATAAGTAAACAACCCAATTTAAAAATGAGCAGAGGGGGCTGCCTGTGTGGTTCAGTCAGCTAAGCATTCAGCTGTTGATTTTGGCTCCAGTCATGATCTTAGAGTTGTGAGATTGAGCCCCACATCAGGCTCCTCACTCAGCAAGGAGTCTGCCTGAAATACTCTCTCTCCCTCTCCCTCTGCACCCCACCCTACCATTCACTTTCTCAAATAAAGAAAATCTTTTCTTAAAAATGAGCAGAGAATGTGAATAATCATTTATGCAAAAATATAAACAGACAACCAACAGGCACATAAAAAGTTGTTCAATATTACTCATCATGAAGAAAATGCATATTATAACCACAATGAGATATTATCTCACATCTGTTATAATGGCTAGTGTCCAAAAGACAAAAAGTAACAAGTGCTTGCAAGGATGTAGTGAAAGGGGAACCCCACTAACACTCTTGGTAAGAATGTCAACTGGTGCAGCACTGTGGAAAATAGTATATAGAGATTCCACAAAAAATTAAAAACAGAGGGGGCACCTGGGTGGCTCAGTGGGTTAAAGCCTCTGCCTTCAGCTCAGGTCATGATCCCTGGGTCCTGGTATCAATCCCCGCATAGGGCTTTCTGCTCAGCAGGGAGCCTGCTTCCCCTCCTTCTCTCTCTGCCTGCTTCTCTGCCTACTTGTGATCTCCGTCTGTCAAATAAATAAATAAATAAATATTAAAAAAAAATAAAAACAGTATTACTGAGCCATTAAAAAGAATGAGATCTTGCCATTCATGACAACATGAATGGACTTAGAGACTATTATGCTATGTGAAATAAATCAGTCAGAGAAAGACAAATAATACATGATTTCATGCGCATATGAAATCCAAAAATCAAAACAAACAAACAACAAAACAGAAACACACTCATAAATACAGAGAACTGATGTTTGCCCACTTGGCAGGGAAAAGAATGACTGAAATAAGTGAAAGAGGACTAAGAGATAAAACTTCAAGTTATAAAATAAATGAGTTACAAACAAGATACCACATTGGGAATATAGTCATTACTACTGTAATGTTGTATGCAACTTATGGTGATTACAATTACTATGGTGAGCACTGAATAATGTACAGAACTGTTGAAACACTCTTACGTATATCTGAAACTAATTTAACTCTGTATGCCAACTACAATTAAAAAAAAGATGTGGTAAGTGTCATATGTGTACACACACATATGCATACACACACATACCCACAAACACACAGGGGCATAAGAAAGGAGAAAAGTCTTGCCATTTGCAACAAATACCATATGATTTTACTTACGTATGGAATCTAAAAAACAAAAACCAACAAATAAAACAAAACAAATTCATAGATAAAAAGAACAAATTTCAGTTATTAGAGGGGAAGGAGGCTGGGTGGTGGGCAAAATAGATGAAGGTGCTCAACTAAGTGTATGGTGATTATCACTTTGTAGTTTATACAAATATTAAATTGTAATATCATAAACCTGAAAGTTACATAATGTTATAAACCAATTTTATCTCAATAAAATATCTTTTTCTCATAAAATCACTGGTGGTATTTAAAAATTGATTTTTTTTATATTGCATAATGAAATATATAAACAGGGCGCCTGGGTGGCTCAGTGGGTTAAGCCACTGCCTTCGGCTCAGGTCATGATCTCAGGATCCTGGGATCGAGTCCCACATCGGGCTCTCTGCTTGGCAGAGAGCCTACTTCCTCCTCTCACTCTCTCTGCCTCTCTGCCTACTTGTGATCTTTCTCTGTCAAATAAATAAATTCTTTAAAATAGAAAAAAGAAAGAAATATATAAACATATGGAAGATTTACATAACTCACAAAGCCAGTAATTTCCAAATGACCAACACCTGATAATACAGTATCACATATGGGTAAAAGATTCATCCAAAGAACAAAGAACCCTCACACCTTCAAACAGGAAGTGAATGAATGTGTGCATACAAAGTGTAAGAGAGACCAATGGATTTTTTTATTTAATTATTTTTATTAACTTATAATGTGTTATTTGCCCCAGGGATACAGGTCTGTGAATTCTCAGGCTTACACATTTCACAGCACTCACCATGTCACATACCCTCCCCAATGTCCATAACCCAACCACCCTTTCCCTACCACCCCCCTCCCCCCAGCAACCCTCAGTTTGTTTTGTGAGATTAAGAGTCTCTTACAGTTTGTCTCCCTCCCGATCCTATCTTGTTTCATTTTTTCCTTCCTGACCCCCTAAACCCCTGTCCTGCCTCTCAAATTCCTCATATCAGGAAGATCATATGATAATTATCTTTCTCTGAATGACTTATTTCCCTCAGCATAATACCCTCTAGTTCTATCCATGTCGTTGCAAATGACAAGATTTCATTTCTTTTGATGGCTGCACAGTATTCCATTGTATATATATATATACCACATCTTCTTTATCCATTCATCTGTTGATGGACATCTAGGTTCTTTCCATAGTTTGGCTATTGTGGACATTGCTGCTATAAACATTCAGGTGCACGTGCCCCTTCGTCGGGTGCACGTGCCCCTTCGGATCACTACATTTGTATCTTTAGGGTAATTAAACAGTAGTGTGATTGCTGGGTCGTAGGGTAGCTCTATTTTCAACTTTTTGAAAAGAGGAACCTCCATGCCATTTTCCAGAGTAGCTGTGCCAGTTTGCATTCCCACCGACAGCGTAGGAGAGTTCCTCTTTCTCTGCAACCTCACCAACATCCGTCGTTTCCTGACTTGTTAATTTTAGCCATTCTGACTGGTGTGAGGTGGTATCTCATTGTGGTTTTGATTTGTATTTCCCTGATGCTGAGTGATGTTAAGCACTTCTTCATGTGTCTATTGGTCTACTGGATGTCTTCTTTGCAGAAATCAGACCAATGGATTTTAATGTAACAAAGTATGAAAAGTTCACTGATAAACTTACTTATAAGGATATAGAAATATCTAATTCTGATAAACTTAATAGCCTTTTCAGATAATTTTGGCAATTTTTGGTAATACACCAAAGGTTGACAAATAGTAATCTTATGAGTACTATTTGTCAACCTTTGGTGTATTACCAAAAATTGCCAAAATTATCTGAAAAGGCTATTAAAACATACTTCCTTTTCCAACTACATGCATGTGTCATATATGTCCAACAATATATCACAAGAGACTACAGAAGCAGAATTCAGCTGTGGTCTAGTAAGTCAGACATTAAAGAGATTTATAAAAATGTAAGACAATGTTACTCCAAGAATTTTTCAGTATGTATATAAACTAATACATATTTAATTCATATTAATATAAAATGGGCTTACAGTTGTTATTTTATTTATTTAATTTTAAGTAGTCTCTACATCCAAAATGGGACTCAAACTCAAAAACCCAAGATCAAAGAGTCACACACTCCACCAACTGAGCCAGTATCCCTACTGTTGCTAATTTAAACAAATTAATTAAAAAATGTATTTTAGAATTGTTTTCATTTCTAACATAGAAAATATTGATAGATATAATTTATTAATTTTTAAGACACATGAAGCACTTGTCTACTTTATACATTATTTTTAAAAGCTTATTACCTAAAAGCAATATTTCTCAAATGAAAAGCATTATTAATTTCTAAATTTGAACTAAACATGAAAATTTACACCTGATAATAAAAAATAAATTGCACTTTCCTTCTTTCTCTGATGATCCTTCTAAATAAAAGTTAAGGTTTTTTTTTTATTATTTTTTTTTCTTTTAAATGTCTTAGTTCTAAAACTAACACAAAAGGAGAAAAATATACTAGGATACCTGTTAGTAATACTCTAGAACAGGATGGAAAAGGTTTGCCCACAAGCCAAATCAGACCTGCAGTCTGTTTTGGTAGTTTTACCGGAATACAGCCATACTTGTTAGTTTGAAGTATTATCTGGCTGCTTTCATACTACCTTGTCTAGCTATACAAGAAGCTAGGTAAGAAGTCTACTTTGGATCTTGCTACTAACTAATGTGATCAAGGGCAAGTCATGAATTTGCTATCCATTTATAAAATGCACAAATGATCATCTGATCTCTAAGATCCTTTCTGTATCTAAAAGTATCTAGGACTTAAATAATTTAGAAACATATGTTAAATATGTTTCTCTTCCAAATTTTCAAAGATCCTATAATCTTGCCCTTAACCTGTCCAACCCTATTTCCCACTATCCAACAGTTACCATCCCAGATTAGGAAGATGATTTATTTCCAATTACATTTCCTGTTTTTATTTCTTGTTTTTTCTCCACCACTAAAATATCTTTTACTCCCCTAGCAAAAACCCCACACATCGTTAACTACTCAATTTCATGCCCTCCAGGAATCTTCTCTGGTGAATCTAGCTCATACTAATCAAAACCACTGGATTTTTTTTAGGAGAAAAGTAGAGTGGTCAGGGCTTTGTTTACAGTAGAGTGTAAATGGTTGGAAAGGACACAGACTAGAGTCATGAAAATAAGCTGAGAATAAATTTGGCGGGCAAATCTCAGGAAGTCCTAGACCAGGCCAGGAGGATGAATGAACATGAGTCAGCAACTTTTTTCAAGTTGAAATTATCATGACAATTATTAAAGACAAAGTAACTAGATTGGGAATAAAGATGAATTCAATTTGACACAAGCTAATTTTATGCTAGTGAGGAAAAGAAATACTAAAGCAGTAAGGTATTCCAGAAATAGTGGGAAACATGACAGTGAAAACCAGTGTGAGAGGTCACAGAAGAAACAGATCTCGAGCAAGAGAGTCATAAATTTTAGAAGTAGAAAGGCCCTTGAGCTGCACTGTCCCTGACTATTGCTTTGAGGTGAATAAGTACTTGCCACCAATTCAAAGATCAGCTGACAGTCAAAGAACTGTAACTCCCAAATCAACGGCTAAAACTTTTCTTGAAAAGGAATCAGAATTTAGTTCTCCACTTTCTATTTAGAAATGTTAGAGGCTATAAGCTGTATAAACTCTACAAGATTCAGAGCAGAGGTCACAAACTAAAATTCCATAGACATTTTTGTTTGAACTATAATTTTTTGTTTGTTTAAGATTTTATTTTTAAGTAAGCTCTACACCCAACATGGGGCTCAAATTCACAACTCTAAGATCAAGAGTCACAAGCTCCACTGACTGAACCAAACAGGCACCCTTGAACTACAGTGTTTTAAAAAAGAAGGAAGGAAGGATGAATTGGCTTCCAACATCTGTAGCAGGAAGAGTAGTTTGGGAGACATTTACTCCCATCATTTCCATCAACCCTTTCTCCATGGCACCCCTAGCAATAGATGCTAAAATTATAAAATGTGCACTTCGTGTGAAAATACAGCTGTAAGGCAGTCTCTAGGACCACTCTTTATGGTAACACAAGTAGTGCATATTATAACGTAGACTATACACCTAAATACTGTGCAGTGTATAGAGTATACAGACCCCCTTCCCCCACAGTTGGTTTGTATACAACTCTCATTTGGATATTTCCAAACTTCAAATGACTGCTAACACTCATAATCTGGTATACTTCACAGAAAAATCTAGACTTTCCATACATCTCTTGATTAATTAAAAGATCTCCCCACATGAAAGTAAGCTGGAGCCAAACCATGGTGTGTTCCCTTTGGACAAGAATCTGATTAGTTATTACTTGTGTCCCTCCTTGGCTTACTCATTCCTTCACATCACCTACAAGCCTCTTTGCGGGAATCTCCCTAAAACAGACAGAAGCTGAGGATTAAGGCCTCAGTTTAGAAAATACTTTGAGCCATGAAAAGAAACCAGCAAAGGGACCAAGAAAGAAATATCAGATAAAAGTATATTACTACTACAGAAATCAAAGGAGACAATTTCAGTGAGCGTAAGCAGACAGAAGAATGTAGTAAGAAGAGGTTACTGACTTTGAGAAAAGATTCAGTAATGTGTAGAATCCATTCTACAATGGATGAATTCAAGAAGGGCTAGAGTAAGGGAAAATGGCAATAACAACAAAAATGACATGGATATTATATGTAGATAGGTTTATAAGAAAATTGTTTTTAAATTGCAGATATTTAGATATATATTTGAATGAAAAACAGTAAGAGGAAGAAACTAGAAAAAATCTCAAGATAAATAATGAAGTTTCAACAGAGTGAATGATTTAGAGAGTAATTTCTTAGAACCAATGTATGTTTGGTTATAACAAATATGAATACATTATCTAAAGATACAATAAACTGCCAAATTCTGAACTTGATACAAAGATGAGGAAGAGAAATGGAAATCAGATAAGTCATTTTTAAATTTTCTTTTCATTTCTGGTAAAGTAATCTTGTGAGATAACATCAGATTAACTGGAAATCAAGATTTCTCTTCAATGAACTTACATCATATAATCTATTCTTATAAAACTAGTTGACCACATATATAAATTATATCAAGAAAAAGTCTATACTAAATATTAGTGTTTCTCCTAGTTTAACCAGACATTGATTTATCATTATGGCTTGGTAAGCACTGCTTTATACTTAACTATATGCAATGGATAATTCAAGTCCTACCAAGGACATTTAACTTTTTCTTTTAAAAACATCAAGTTGAAAAGGCTTTGCTCAGAAATTAGATCATTGCTCAATTACTCCAGTGGAACTATTAGTTTCTTAGCATTTTATTGAGTGTTCTAATAAATTATTCAAGGTAAACAAAACACGTTTACCTTATTAGAACACGTTTCTACTTTACAGATTATACTTACGAGCATCCTCTCTGCCTAAAAAGCTCCTTCTTAATTCAAAATAATTTATTTCTTTTGAAATAAATTTTGAAATTATTGCATGATTTCCCAAACTGAGGTTGTTTTTTTTTTTTTTTTTTAAGATTTGATTTATTTATTGACAGAGAGAGAGTCAGAGAGAGAGGGGGAATACAAGCAGGAAGAGTGAGAGAGGGAGAAGCAGGTTTCCCACTGGGCAGAGAGCCCAATGCATGGCTTGATTCCAGGACCCTGGGACCATGACCTGAGCCAAAGGCAGACGCTTAATGACTAAGCCACCTAGGGGCCCATCAAATTAACCTTAAGCAAAGAAAATTTATACCAGGAAATAGAAAAATAAAAGTATATTTGCTACTTTTTAATAAAAGTAAAAAAAAAAATTAAAAAAAAGACTGTTCTTACTCCAGAAGTAAGATATATATTATGATTTTAATATAGTTTATTCAATCTTTTTCCAATAAGCCACAGGAAAAATACTCATAGATGACTGAAATCTTACACTTCAGTGAATTCGCCATTTAGGGGTCTCTCTGACATATCTAGAACCAATGTTTGCTCTTATTTTTTTTTAAAGTCGATGTTATCTCATAAAACTAAAAGGTTTGACCACACATTCAAGGCACTATGTTAGAGCACTAGACAAAATAAACAAGGTATCTACCCTCTTATATGTATGAGTACATATAATCGACTCTTAGTGGCTAAGACAGGTCCAAGATGAAGTTCACACTGATAGGATCTTTATGGTACTGTATTTAATATAACACAGGATAAAGTCTTAAATATAAGAACCACCTAGGGGGACGCCTGGGTGGCTCAGTTGGTTAAGAACCACCTAGAAAGCTCATCAAACACTGGGGTACCGAAATGAACTTGGGGTGGAGGTATGAATTTTTATTCAGTTTAACCTGTTGATTTTCACCCAATAACTGAAATTAGGATGAGGACAATAAAGTAGGTGACATTATGTGACATTATGTGACAATGCCAAACATTTAATAATCACAACCACCAAATGAAGAATGTACTATTATCCTGATTTTAAAATATGAATAAAAAGAGGCACAAATAGGTTACAAAGCTTTGTCAAGGGTACATAATGCCTACACTGCCATTAAGTGGTAGAGCACCATCCAATTCAAGCTCCTAACCATCATGCTACTCTAGCTAACAAGGTTATTCTGAAGACCTGGACTGCTCCCAGGAGGAGGTGAATTTTCATTAAGTATTAGCAAGAGTTCTGGTAACTATTTATGAGACACCCAGCAGACAGATGAGAGGGTCTCTGAGCTAAAGGAAGTAAAAGAATGCTACTATTTTATCTCCTTCCAAATTTTACCAGGCTCAGCCTTGGTATCTCTCTTCTTTCTTAAAGACCAGGAAAAGAAACTGTTTCTCACTCTGGGAAAAAGAAAACAAAAACAAAAAAAGAGCCAGGAATGGAAAGTAGCATGGGTATGCACGCATTCACACAAGTACACACTCAAAAATATTACCAACATTGTTTCTCAAAGAAGATACCATAATACTAAAAAATAATCAGTAATGAACAGTCCCTTAAATACTAAAAATTTATAAATGTGAAAATCTCAGAGGCAAGTGGGTGGCTCAGTCAGTTAAGTGTCCAACTTCTGATTTTGGCTCAGGTCATGATCTCAGGGTTGTGAGATGGAGCGCTGCATGGGGCTCAAACTTGGGCACGGGAGACTGCTTAAGATTCTCTCTCTCTTGCCCTATCTTTCTGCCCCTCCATCCCAAAAAATAAAATAAGAAAACCTCACTACATAGTCATTTTTTTTCTCACTTCACCTGATACCAAAAATTTGGGAACCATTTCCCTAGAAGTGGTAATCTGTGGATGTGGTTATTTTTTAAGTGAACGTCATTAGTAGTATGTTACTTTTATATGTTCTTTGCATTTTAGCCTATGAGTATACAGCAACAATATTTTTTTAAATCAAGTATATTAAAATTGTAGAGAAAAGTCAGGTTTTCTTGCTTTGTTTATGTATTTTTGGGGCAGTTGATTTTATTCTCACTGTAATAATCATTTTAAATGCTTTTTCACACTATTCTGTCACTCTGTACTAAGAGGTTATAGAAGGCAGAATGAACTAGTAATTTCTGAGTCTATATACTGCACAAAGGCTTCCAGCCTAGGGTGTAAGGGAAGGCTCAAGTTCAAGCCCTGCATGCAGAACTGCATCTACTTAGAGAAGGCATCTTTTCCTAACTCACAAAGCCCTTTCAGCTGGTCAAACTATGTACCCTCTTTAAGGAGCATTTGTATCTAGCCCTAAGCAACTAACAACTTTTAAACCCAAGAAAAGGCTAAAATTTGAAATATTTTAAAGTCAATGGAAATATGTTATCTATAATCACATTTTACTCAAGTTTTTAAATTCTAAATCACAACTATGACAATCCTGTTCTTTGCTGTTCAAATAGTTGACAGTGGAATCATCTGGGAACCCGTGCAGAGAAATGCAGTTTCTTAGGTCCCATTCCAGACCTACTGAAAGCAAAGTCTGCATTTTTAACAAGATCTCCAGGTGATTCTTAACGTACATTCAAGTCCGAGAACAGTGACCTAGACTACTAGAGACAGCAATCTTTGGGCCCCATGTGGCCTGGATAGCTTCAGGAAACAGCCCACAATCTAATTTTAGTGCTCCCTCATTTATTACACTGACCTCCTGCTACAGCAGCTACTACCTTGTAGTTACCAATCTTAAGTAAGCATAGTAAATATGCTTAGCATATTTAGCATAGTAAGGACATGTTTGGATTTGGTTGTGACAAATAATTCTTATGCATAAATTCTAAATCCAACCATGCACTAGATGACCTAATTACTGACTTAAAATGCTTTTTATTTTTACTTAAAATGCTTTTAAGTCACCCTTTAGTGAACTCAAATTTTCCTTTAGAAATGTTTCAAATGAGTCCTCTGTAGTGTATTCTGAATACACACAGACACACACATCACAAGAGAAATTAACAGTCTATCAATCATCTTTACCCAAAAGTACAGCAGTATTTTAAGGAAAAATTTTATAATATGAAGGAAAAATCACTTTTATAGAAGAATTAAATTCCTAAAATATAAATTTAAAATAAAATACTACAATTTGATAATGAAAGTCTTTAAACTGTAATGTCACTGGCAGGTGTCATTTCTTTTTAGTTTCCTAACTTAAGTTTAACTAAACATTAAAAATACTTGGACATTTTAAAACTAAATAGCAAGTATTTAGAATATTCAGCTAATGTGTCTATTTAAAAATAATCAAATAAATCTTTTAACTATGGGGTCTAAAAATGTACCGTTTTTTATCATTTACAGTAACATACTATAGTATCTCTTTATTATTGAAATATAATACACATACAATGTTGTATTAGTTTCATGTGTACAACATAGTGATTCAACAATTCTTTACATTACTCAGTGCTCACCACAATAAGTGTAGTAACCATTTGTCACCTATAAAATTATTACAATTTTATCAATATAATCCCTATGCTGTCCATGTCTATGACTAATTTATTTTATAACGGAAGTTTTGTACCTCTTAATCCTCTTAATCTACTTCACCAATCCCCCTTCCAACCTTCCCTTTGGCAACCATCAGTTTGTATCCTATATTCACAAGTCTGTTTTCTTTTATTATTGTTGTTTTTAAGATTCCACATATGATTGAAATCGCATATTATTTGTCATCTGACTTATTTCACTAAGCATAATTAATACCCCTAGGTCCATTCATGTTGCTGCAACTGGCAAGATTTCATTTTTATAGATTAGTAATATTCCATGTGTGTTTTCACACATACATGCATCCAAATACACATTACATTTTCTTTATCCATTAATCTAGCAATGGGCAGTTGGGTGCTTCTGTATCATGGCTATTGTAAATAATGCTACAATAAAATAATTCACTTTCCTTGGGTAAATACCCAGTAGTGGAATTACTGGATCATATGGTATTTCTGTTTTTAACTTTTTAAAGAAATTCCATACTATTTTCCACAGTTGTTGTACCTTCCACCAACAGTAAGTACATAAGGGTTCCCTTTTCTCCATATCCTTGCCAACACTTATTACTTGTCTTTTGAATACTCGCCATTCTAACAGGTATGAGGTGATATCTCATTGTGGTTTTGACTTGAATTTCCCTGATACTTAAAGATGCTGAGCATCTTTTCATGTGTCTGTCATTCATCTGTAAATCTTCTTTGGAAAATGTCTATTCAAGTCTTCCGTCCATTTTTTAAATCAGATAATTTGTTTTGTTTGGTATTCAGTTGTATATATTCTTCATATATTTTGGATACTAACCCCTTACTGGATATGTCACTCCCAAATGTCTTCTTCCACTTACTAGGTTGCCCCTTTTTTGTTGAAGGCTTTCTTCATTCTACAGAAGCTTTTTACTTTGTTGTAGTCCCAATAGTTTATTTTTGCTTTTCTTTTCCTTACCCGAGGATACGTATCCATAAATATGTTGCTAAGGCTGATGTCCAAGAGATTATAATACCTACGTTTTCTTCTAAGTGTTTTATGGTTTCAGTTCACACATTCTTTAATTCACTTTGAGTTTACTTTTGTGTATGGCTTAGGAGAAAGCACACCAGTTTCATTCTTTCGCATGTAGCTGTCCAGTTTTCCCAACACCATTTATTAACCAGATTTATTTTCCTCATTTTATATTCTTGTCTCCTTTTTGTATACCGACCATATAAACATGGGTTTATTACTAGGGTCTATACCCCATTCTATTGATCTATGTGTCTTTTTTGTCCAAGTAGCAAACTGTTTTGATTACTATAGCTTTGTAGTATATACATCTTGACATCTGGAATTGTGACACTTCCAGCTTTGTTCTGCCTTTTCAAAGTTGTTTTGGCCCTTCCAGATCTTTGGGGATCCATACAAATTTTAGGACCCCTCCCTTCTAGCAACCACCAGTTTGTCCTCTGTATTTATGAGTCTGTTTCTGCTTTTGTTCAATGGGATTGCTTCCATTTTTCTTTTTGCTACTTCATTATTAGCATATAGAAAAGCAATAGATTTCTGTATATTAATTTTGCACCCATAAAATGGTATTTTAAGGTGACATTTTTAAGTTTGTCTGCCTGATTTGCTTTTGGTATTTCCTAATCATATATTACATTTGAAAATTTTTATCTACCAGTAGCAGTGTATCAAACTGCTTTTGGGGGATGCCTGGGTGGCTCACTTGGTGAAGCCCTGGACTCTGGATCTCAGATCAGCTCTTGATCTCAGGATTGTGAGTTCAAGTTCAAGCCCTGCACTGGGCTCCGCACTGGGTGTGGAGCCTACTTAAAAAACAGCAACAATAACAAAAAAAAAAAACCCTGCTTTTTGCTAAGAAAAATTTTCTTTTAACGTTAACATTTCTTTCAACATTAACATATTTTCTTTTAACATTAACAAATTTTCTTTTAATATTTCTTTTAACAAAATTTTCTTTTAACAGGTATGTGTGCCAGGAATGCTAGCCAAAGAACAAGACTTCATTGTATGAGGAAGGTGCTGACCCAGTTATCATTGTTGGTTTTCCTCCTTTCCAACTTCATGTTGTAAAACATTACAAAAATACTTTTAGAGAAAAGAATATACCCTTACATGCCCCTTGTCACGATCTTCAGGCTGTTATAACAAATACTACAGAATGGATAGCTTATCAACAACAGAAATTTATTTTTCACAGTTCTGGAGTCTGTGCCCAAGATCTAGGCACCATGATGGTAGTGTTCTGGTGAATGCTTTCTTCCTAGTTCTTTGCCAGGTCAGCCTCTTGTGTTCTCACAGCATGGAAGGGGTTAGGAAGATCTGTGAGGTTTCTTTTATAAAAGCATTAATCCCATTCATGAGGGCTCCACTCTCATAGCTAAGCACTTTCCAAAAGCCTCATCTCCTAATACCTCACACATCAGACATTAGAATTTCAACACAGGGGCACCTGGGTGGCTCAGTGGGTTAAAGCCTCTGCCTTCAGCTCAGGTCATGATCCCAGGCTCCTGGGATGGAGCCCGGCATCAGGCTTTCTGCTCAGTGGGGAGCCTGCTTCCCCCACTCTCTCTGCCTGCCTCTCTGCCTGCTTGTGATCTCTGTCAAATAAATAAATAAAATCTTAAAAAAAAAAAAAAAGAATTTCAACACAGAATGAGGGAGGGGGAAGAAACAAACATTCAGACCACAGGACTCATCACTCAGTTTCAAAATTATCAACTCATGATTGACCATGTTTCCATTCTACCCCCATGTATTAACTCTCATTACGCTCATTCCAGTTATTTTAGAGCAAGCCTGATATACACACCGAAATATTTCAGACAAAATTATGCATTTTTAAAAGACAAATACTCCCCTATTAAACATACCTACAATATCATCCACTGGTCTTATATACACACACATAACTGAATAATAATTCCTTAATACAATCAAATATCCAATCGGTTCAAACAAAGATTCTTTACTGAAGCACACTGAAAGAATGAAATTACCTTATAATATTTTAGCAAAATCTCTTGATTAAACTGTCCAAATATTTTATAAGTACAAATAAGGCCAGTAAGAGCTTATTTACATTTTAAACTACAGCTAATTCATTAAAATCGAATAGTTACTTGTCTTTTATTTTTAAAAAATGGTCTTTTGAGTAACATATTACACAGCTCTTACCCAAATTCTAATTCCCTCAACACAGCTAACTCTAGAGTAGAAACATTATAGCTGATGGCTATTTTACTTTTTTTAAGTAGGCTCCATGCCCAAGTGGGGCTTGAACTGACAGCCCTGAGATCAATAGTCATGCACTCTACTGACTGCACCAGCCAGGTGCCTCTGATGGCTATTTTAAAAAACAGTAAACCAGATAAACCAAACTTGACCAAATTTACTACTCCAGTTGTTTTTTAAAATTTTTCCCTATAGGGGATTGAAAATGGAGGAAACTGTTGTTAATTAAGACTATACCTCTATTATAATCAACTAGTCATAAAATGGGTTTATCCTGAACATCATTCTAAGTAGGAAAAGTCTTATATTATACAGAAACCCTCTTATATGTGTTCTTAAGGTCTCAAATTCCAAAGATCCTAAAGCAGTGATTCTCAAACCTAGCCTGCATCAGAATTATCAGGAGGGCCTGTTAAAACAGATTGCTGGCCCTACTCCCAGAGTTTCTATTTTACTGGGCATGGAGTAAGGGGCTGACAATTTAGATTTGTAACAAGTTCCCAGGGGACAATGCTGCTGGTCTGAAGACAACAATTTGAGAATCACTGATCTAAATTTTCGAAATCTTGCAAATCTGTATGTTTTGGCATTTGTTGTTAATCCAACAAAACAAAAAACATGGATTTTTGGACTAAGATGGGGGTCTCAAGTCTCAGCTCTTCCGCCTTGCTAGTTACAAATCTGAGGAGGAGGGGTAGGTAACTGAGCATTTTTAAAGCCTGAGTTTCATCTACAAAGTAACTAAGTTCCAATCTTTCTAGTAAGAAAAAACTTTTTTATTGGTTGCCTTCAGGGCACTTTGGAATATCACCCATTAAATCTGCAGTCAGGGTTTAGTGTAGGAGGGTGACATTTATTAACTTCTCTTAGTGTAAGAGTTTTAATGACAAAAATCAGCCTGTCCTTGCTATCCCAAATAGGTTGAAGCCATCTCTGGTCTTACTTGATT
This sequence comes from Mustela nivalis, assembly GCF_964662115.1. Lineage (NCBI taxonomy): Eukaryota > Metazoa > Chordata > Mammalia > Carnivora > Mustelidae > Mustela > Mustela nivalis. The sequence continues at coordinate 137,080,672 of NC_139020.1, read as the reverse complement.
TCTAACATTCAATCAAATGAAACATGAACTTTAGCACTCTCCAAGTTCTTTTTTTTTCTGATATACTTATGTCACTATTTTACAGTTCCAAGTCTTGATTTATCTTGGTCTGAGCCTTTTCTCTACAAATTAACCCAGTTCATCACCAAGTTAATTCACTGTTTTATTTTTTTATCATGGCTTTTGTAAATGACTATGTAAGATGTATTTAGTATAACAAGCTGAACCCAGTTAATTTCACATTTCTTACTTTTTATTTTAAAGACTTACTCATTTCAGATAGAGAGATGAGGGCGAGGTATACAGGCAGGAGGGGCAGAGGAGAGGGAGAGAGATAAAAATAGAATTTTTATCCTAAAAGAATATAAAACTCTAGGAGAGAATCTAGATTTCACACCACAGAATACCAGTTTGGGGATAATCAAATACAGTTTTACTGTAGAACATTCAGAGCAAATTTTAGATAGAGTGAACTCAAACTTGTTGGAGTATTACCTCCTAAAATGCTCTAGAAATTTATCAGCTATCAACATAAGAATTTTATGTGTTTGCTTTGCTTATTAAACGTGATTTGGTGGGAATACAGCAAAGAAAATTGCTCACAACAGTACAGAAGCTGATACATAACTACATTAAAGGGTAAGCCTGTGTCATTAGAGTAATAGTTATACATACTTAATTCATTACAATGAACATTCACCTGCTTCCAACTATATATTGAAGCCAGAAGGATCTAGATAAAAGCTTACAAATTGTAGTAATAAAAAAATTTCTGAGAGGGACCAAAAATGATATTACTTTTTTATTTTTATTTTTTTAATTTTATTTTTATATTTTTTTAAAGACTTTATTTATTTGACAGAGAGAGACACAGAGAGAGAGGGGGAACACAGCAGAGGGAGAAGCAGGCTTCCCGCCAAGCAGGGAGTCCGATGCAGGGCTCGATCCCAGGACCCTGGGACCATGACTTGAGCCGAAGGCAGACGCCTAACGACTGAGCCACCCAGGTGCCCCGATATTATTTTTTTAAATAGAGAGAGTGCCTGTCTACACAGAAGGGAAGGATTGGTGGGGGGGAGGTAATCTCAAGCAGACTCCCCACTAAGCACAAATCCAGATGTAGGGTTCAATTCTAGGACCCTGAGATCATGATCTGAGCCGAAATCAGCTCTTCTAGTTATCATTGATAACTAGTGTCAAGTAATCAAGTCAGATGCTTAACAGACTGAACCACCCAAGCACCCCGATTTTTTTTTTTTTTATTTCATTCAGTGCAATGTAGTCATTTGTACAGGACAGTAGAAATTACATACAGCACAAAGGAAAGGGCTGAGCTTTGGAATATATGGAGATGGGTTCAAGCCTCGGCTGTTTTTCCTTACCAGTTATACAACTTTGAGAGCAAACGGCCAAATTCCAAAACCCAAGTTTCATTTGCAAAATTTAGATAATTTCCCCAATCTTTTGGATCATTTTGGAGACTGAATTAAAATTACATCCAAAGTTATCTTTGGCCCAAAGAAAGTACTCAGTAAGTGGTGGTTAATATTTACTTCATTAATAAACAATAAAGCTAGTTTTGAAAAATCTGGCCTATATCTACTTACTTTCAATAAAAATAGTTCAAACTACTTATATTTCAAAGATTTCTAAAGGATTTAATACATCTCTAATGTTACTCCTAACAGAATTTTCAGAGTTTTCAATTCACAAGATTTTTTTATTGTTAAAAATAAATTGCAGAAAACTTCAGAAAAATAGATGTTAATTCTTTATACTGTGCTCAGTTTTATCAATGTTAGACCACAAGTGCATTTTTTAATATCACAAAGACATCTCATGATGGATATAAGGAGATACAGTTACTACTAGTGTATTAACCAAGTATATACCTGTAAGTACATGTACCTACATATGAATATATGGGGGTATCTAAAACACAAGTGGATATAAGTAGATTTACCTAAAATAACTATGAAGTCTTAGAAACTCTTCTCCTAGACAAAAATATAACTTTTTCATTAAAAGTTTTAATTTTAACCTTCATAATACAAGTATATATGTTTTCCATACAATATATCCCCCATAAAAACTGTTTCTGAGTTAATGTATAAAAAGTATGTTTAGATGATAAAATCCACTTCTCCATTTAGACTCTACTAACAGCCAATCACTATAATCCATGCATACCCATGAATGACTGATTCCTCAAGCTCTGGGTCTGGCAAGCCATTTACCAAGGCCACAGCCCACAGAATAGGATGTCACACCCTAGTGAAAGGCAACCCATTAAAGGTTGAACAGAAGATAAACTATGCATCTCACTGATAACTAATGTGAGAACCCTGCTTTCTGGTCATCCCAGATTGAATGGGGACTGACCAACTTGATCTACTAGGGGAACTCTGAATGTGAAATAAGAGAGAACCTAACAAGTGAAGAAAAACAGAATCAGTAAAAACAAAAAAGGACAGTAAGAAAGAGACACAGAAAAGATGAGTCTCCAGTATTCCCTTCTTTACTCAACAAATATTTACTAATCCCAAGCAGTGGGTTACATGCCAGTGTTTTAGGACAATTACAGCAAGTGCCACTAAGAGAAGGCGCCATTTCTGAGTGAATAATATAAATGGGGCATCAGGACTGCTGTGAGGTCAATAGGCTTCCCAAATAAACAGCAACCTCAACACTTGTCAACTTCCAACTACAAATGGGAGAAAACGAGTACAACGTATGAACAAAGAAGGTTCAAAGAGATTGCATACCCATATCTAGTCCCATTCACAATCCCTCAAAACTTCCCAGTTAAAAGTGGGACCAATGTGATCCTGATCCATATCAGCTTTTCACTGTAAGAGTAAGGGGGGACTACAGTCTTTGTACAACATTTATGTTTATCAGAATTTTCCACATTAACAAAACACCCTCAGGGTGAAAATATGAAATATGAAAATATGAATACCAGACAGGGCTGCAAATGAGAGGGTTAATAAAAAGACATACCAAGCAGTTTCAGGGACTTAATCACAGGGATTGCCCTGGCAAAATTTAAAAATAGGTTATGATAAGTTACTTATCTTTGGTACCGATAGTCCACCTTTGCTACAAGCCCCATCTTATCCTACTATGTTCTCTTCTCTATCAAAGCCTCCTAAGAGTTTAGTATCAGTGATTTGAATTTTAATGTAGTAATAAGTCAAACATGTTCTCTTTCCCAGGCTTATTTGCATTTATGGCCTTCTAACAGGTGAATCAAAAGCACTGTTGAGGGACGCCTGGGTGGCTCAGTTGGTTACGCAGCTGCCTTCGGCTCAGGTCATGATCCCAGCGTCCTGGGATCGAGTCCCGCATCGGGCTCCTTGCTCGGCAGGGAGCCTGCTTCTCCCTCTGCCTCTGCCTGCCATTCTGTCCGCCTGTACTCGCTCTCTCTCCCTCTCTCTCTGACAAATAAATAAAATCTTTAAAAAAAAAAAAAAAAAAAAAAAAAAGCACTGTTGACTATTAACTGATTTTAAGAATCAGTGAATGAGTGTTGACAGAGGTATCCAAGAGGGAAGAGTTAGCATTTCCTGAAATTACAACTGAATGGAATCTGTCAATTTATTACCTGAAAATTAAAGACAGTACTTTTTTTAAAATGACAGTTGTTTCAAAATCATGTTTACAATGGAAAATAAGTTAAATGATGTGGTTATTCTACCCAACCCCTTACATTTTAATAACTTACACAATGATTCAATGTTTGATTAGTAAAGTGTATGTAAAATTCAATAATACTAAAATGTGACAATTTAGTATACTGAATGATCCAAAAAACTATTACAAAAGGAATATACGAGTATCTGTTTAAATAAGCTATCAATAAATTGTAAAATATATCTAAAATAGCTATGCTTGGTTCTATACTGCCAGGGTTTTGGCAATTTAGGTTTTCACAGTACAGTTACACAAAATTTACAGCTGAATTCAACCACAAACCAATTCTTTATATTGTAAATTAGTTACTGATTTCATAAATTAATATTGGTCATTTGGTTATTGTTTTTAATTTAGTGTAGTTCAACAACAGCTCAGTATATTTTGGAAGCTAGATCTAGGAAGCATACATTTAATTCAATTCCACAAATGCTTCTGTGTACCTACAACATGTCTTAGACACATTCTACATTAAAATAAAGCTACACTGACAGCTAAATAGCCATGTTAATTATAAGCTTCCATTTACTGGCACTTAAAGCTCCTCAAAATAACTCCTCTTGGATCTGGAATATTTTTACTCTCTTCTCATCTGCAAGATTATAGTTAAGGTTAAGTTTGAGTAAATTATCTAATTTCATATATTCAGAGAACTATCAAACTTTTAAACATTATATGATCTTGCAGTGAGGACCTAACAGAGGCCACCATATCTTAAAATGAAAGAAAGTGCTATTCCTAAATTAAAAATATAATTAATTTTGGAGATCCAAACTAGTCATGACACTGTGCTAAGTAAGTTAGAAATCTTAAGCAACATGAGAAATTGAATATATATTATTTCTCATACATATAACAGGATTATGTGTTAATATATGAGGCATCTAAGTACACTTTAATGGATTTTTATTTGGAAAACTGCTTTCTGAAATGCAGTTATTCTTTTCCCAGAAGGCGAAAACTGCTCTATGTAGTTTGTAAACTTTTTCACTCACTTAGCTATTTTTTTACTTTAATTCCGAATGATAACATGACTAAAATTTGAATATTCCACAAAAAGTTTTATTAGCTCAATAGCTTTAGAAAACTTACTAAAAAGCTGGGTGTCAGACTTAGTGGAGTAGAAAATTCTGTGCACACACTTTATGCAACACAATTAAACTGTTTTTGTTATGCCTATTTCTCGGCATATTTGAAAATTAGTCCTCAAAGTGTGGACATTAATGACTGTTATCCTTAATAGGGAATCTGAGGACAACAAGATAGTGTTTTGACTGAGGCCGAAATCTTTGCAGTTTTGGTCAAAACCAAAGAGCCCTGAATGACCTGCACATGATAGGCATTCATTAAACATTTGGTGAATAGATCTAATTAAACGCTAAGGCCCCAGTTAAAATTAACAGGCAGAATCAGAATTAATCACAACTCCTTAATTTAGGACTCTTTCATATGCATCATTTATTAACTTTTCACGATTATATTTTTTAAAAAGCAATGACGAGGGTAACCTGGGTGGCTCAGTCGGTTAAGCATCTGACTTTGGACTCTAGGTTTTGACTCAGATCCTGATCTCAGGGGTCCTAGGGATCACATTATGTGGGGCTCCATGCTCAGTAGGGAATCTGCTTGAATTCTCTCCCTCTGTCCCCTGCCCCCCACTCATATAGGCACTCGCTCGCTCGCACTCTCTCTCTCTCTCTCAAATAAATAAATAAGTCTTTTTAAAAAGGCAATGAGGAAAATAATTACTTTTGCAATGACTACTTTTTTAAAGAAATATGTTGATTCTAGGATGGTAGGCAGAGGTTTTGGACAGGCTGGATAATCTATGACGTTTACATGGTGAACACAATATATAGACACAAATGTTGACCTTTGAAGCCTGCAGGAATTCATAACTCCCTGAAACCTACACCATCAATTATTAAATGAAAATCTTATTATCAACAGGTCTAGCTTCTGGCAGTAGCCAATCTTTGAAAATATAAGTCAGCATGTATTTGAAAAGGATACTGTGTGAATATAATACTTTCACATGTCAATGTGAAATAATGAAGTTCTGATACATTTTTTAGTTTTGTATTTTATATAGCTTATTAAAAAACTAATTTTATTCACCCTCCGTATTACTATTCTTCTAGTGCACAGCTGCCAACCATAGTTAAATCTGATTAGGCCCCATGCTGAGTTAATCAATCTGATAATGTCAGACATTATTAAGAAAGCATACATGATATGGTCACAATGTCTATTATCAAAAGCATGTACACCAAAGCCTTTGTTTTCCCAGGAACTGCAACCACTTAAATTAGCTCAGTTTTATTCTGTTTTGTTTTAAAGAATAAAAGAAAAAAAAAACTTTTTAATCTCCTCTTTAGGCAGGTACAAAAAATTATTCTGTTAAAATATTAATACTATGATGAAATATTTCTTTCACCTTATTAATCCTTGTTTATGTAATGAAATAATCCCCAAATCATAATCATGGCTAGAAATAAAAACAAACAAAAATATAATGTCCACAATGTAAAATCAGTATCTTGAGGTAACTTTTTGTTTTTGTTCATAATGATTAAAGATCTCACAACACAACCCACTCTACTTGTGATTTTTATAGCTTTGCCGCACTCAATCGTAATTCTGAGCAAAGGAAAAAGCAGCATGGTCATCCGAACACACAAGGCTGTGTCATGATTCCACAAGAAACAAGATTCACACAATACATTTCAGAAGGCAGAATGCATTATAAAGTATATTAATATTTTTACAGATTTTCCACCTTCTTTTTTTCTTCTGAGGTCACAAAAAGTTTCAAAGAAGATAATGGAAGGGAGGTTCTGTATTAAGGACAATTAGCCTCCTAGTTTACATATTAAATTTTTTTGGTTAAAAATTATTCTTAACAGGGCACCAGGGTGGCTCAGTTGGTTAACCATCTGCCCTTGGCCGGGGTTGATCTCAGGGTCCCGGGATGGAGTCCCACATCAGGCTCCCTGCTCAGTGGGGAGCCTGCTTCTCCCTCACCCTCTGCCTGCTACTCCCCCTGTTTGTGCTCTCTTTTTCTGTCAAATAAATATTTTTTAAAATTAATTTTAATTTTAACATACTCCAGAGCAGTAGAGTTTTCTAGCATTGTTTTAAAAGCTTTGTTTCTTGAAACTAAAACAAATTTAGGAAGAAAAATTAGAACTGAAGTGTACCTTTCATGGAGCTACAATTCCAAGAAATGGGTTGTGATATACAGTCTGAATCTGAGGGGTAAAAGTAGGATGAAGGTAACTTACCAGAGAAGCGGTCTAGAGAGAGTAATTAAAAATCATAGAGCCTCTCCACCAACCTATGTACATATCGGATAGCAGTCTTACTTTCACAGGCATCACAAGGCAGATAAAAAAAGACAGAAATTGTACGATAGAATAAAAATAAGTTTATCTCTACTTTTCTCCATTATACCATGTCTTATAAATCTATAAAGCTCTCATAATCTTTTAGTAAGTACCTTAAGTGACATCCTCTCTGTTGTGGTCTATGGAGGTCTGTGGAGACCAGATGGGATGAAGGAAAGCATTCTGAACAGAAAGCAGCTCAAATTCAGATTTTTTGTGAAACTAGATCTGCAGAGCAACAGACCCTTCTCAAATACAAACTTAGTCTTCTGGACATGGTGACAAGAGACTAAGGCGTCTCTTCTAAGTCTTAAATCATCCCTTCCCAAGCCACCACTTCATCCCCCACCCCAAACTCTATGATTATGGAATCAAGTTGGCTTCTTTTTAAGAAATTTGAATGCCTCCACCTATCATGCTGACATTTAAAAGGCTGCTGAAAATTATAGGGCAATAGAAAATTTCACATATTACAAAATGTATATTCCATATGGCAGCCAGAGTGTTCTTTCTAAAAAGTAAATCCATTTGGGCCTCCTCCACTTAAAACATTTCAAAGGTTTCCCAGTGCTTTCAGGACAAAGAACAGAATCCTTAACATGACCAAAAAGTCCCTCTGTGATCTAGCCCAATGTCATCCTGAGCTACTCTACTTCAGACACCTCAGGGTTGCAGGCACACGCCATCTAACTGCAGTCCCTAGAATATGCCATTTTATCCACCTCAAGGCCTTCACACATGCTGCCTTCTCGGCTTAAGACACTTCCTTCCCCCATGTGGTCTGCTGAACTTAAGAGGCAAAGGTGTTCATCAAAGATAATTTCTTTCTTGCCACTCCTCCTTATAACCTGTGTGATAGTACTTTCAAAGTAGCCTAAATATTTCTTTCACAGTCTTTCCATGATGATAAGCAAATAAACTGAGAGTAGCTGATGTCCTTTTCCTTTAGAATGTGGGCATCAACAATGGTTGCTTTATTCATTCCTATAGTTCCCCTGCCTGGCACTGTGCTTTGCACATTTTAGGCACTCAGCTATTTCCTAAAGGGCGATATTAACACCTCCCTCACAAGGTTATTTTGAGGATCAGATGAAACAATCCATATAAAGCTCGGGTTGTACCCAGCACTCAATACAAGTTAGCTATTATTAATATTTTATATAAGAGTATATAAAATAAGAGCAATTAGGCAATATTTATTAAAACTATTCAAAAAGTAGACAGTGACACAGCTTCACTCCATTTAACTCCACAGCACTTATTATTAAAAAGGGGGGAGGGGCCATGCAGAAAACTTATAAACAAAAATACTCAGTGCATCAATTTAAAAGAGTAAAGAATTCTAGTGATAAAGAAAGGAAAGAACATACAGATAAATATGTGAACAGTGAAAATCATTTTCTTTATAAATCTAGGCATTTTCTCAACAATGAATTTTTATAACTTAAAGGGATACCACAAAATACTAATTTTTTGCATTCACATACTGCCTTTGTTTTTAAACATAATCCAGAATGATCAGAAATCAGCACCAGATATAGAGAGGATAATACAGCAGCACAACAATTCACTACTACTATACTTTAAAAAAATAATTTTTAGGGGCACCTGGGTGGTTCAGTGGGTTAAAGCCTCTGCCTTCGGCTTAGGTCATGATCCCAGAGTCCTGGGATCGAGCCCCACATCAGGCTCTCTGCTCCTCGGGGAGCCTGCTTTTTCCTCCCTCCCTCTCTCTCTCTCTCTCTCTCTCTGCCTGCCTCTCTGCCTACTTGTGATCTCTGTCTCTCAAATAAATAAATAAAATCTTAAAAAAATATAATTTTTATATCAACAGTCCTGTACCATGTATTTGACATTCCTTCTTTTTCCAACAGCATTTTTTTTTCCATTGCAGCAAAGAGTTTCTGCACAAGAATGATTTAATCACTAAGAAGAATCAAGTTTGTTAACATCTGAGTAATTTTTTAATAACATATACTACATCAAATTCAAATGAAAATGTCCTGGAAAGTGGGAGAATGATTCTTAATTCAACAATTTTAAAAGTTCAGTCACTTATTCCATGATGCTTTAAAATTATTATACTGATATTTATATTATAAAATTGTTGTATAATCTATCCATGATTATTAATTTTATGTGTCAGCTTGACTAGGCTGGTGGGGAGAGGTTACCTGACATTTGGTCAAACAGTATTCTGAGTGTGTCTCAGGGTGTTCCAGAATGAAATTAACATTTGCATCAACTACTGGTAAAGAAGGTTGCCCTCCCTAAGGTAGGTGGCCCTCAACCAATCAGTTCAAGGTCTGAATAGAGCGAAAATGTTGACCTTCCCCGGAGTAAGAGGGAAGTCCTCAATTCTGAGTGCTTGGGCCAAGAAATCAGTTTTTTCCTGCCAACTTTGGGTCCAGTCAACTCAAACTGAAATACCAGCTCTTCTTGAGTCTTAAGCTTGTCAGCTTTTTGGATGAACCACGTGCCATCAGCTCTCATGATTCTTGGGCCTCTGGACTCAGACTAGAATCACACCATCAGCTCTCCTGGATCTCCAGCATGTATAGTGAAGATCTTGGGACTTCTCAGTCTTTATAATAAATCTCTTTCTCTCTCTGTATATACATACATCCTGTTGGTTCTGTTTCTCTCGAGAACCCTAATATATCACACCCATTTCAAAACCCTCCCACCTCACACACACTCTCCAATATACTCATATTCAGTATCCTGTTTTCCTTCATTATTGCTATGATCTCTACTTTTGCATGCCTACTACACAGTAAACACAAGGAACAGAGGAATAAATAAAATAAATCTGGTTCCCTCCAAATTGCTCACAGGTTTTCAGAAGATGCAAATATATCGAATTAGTGACAGCCTGTTAAATGGAATATAAATTCAGTTGTCAGGATGATTTCATAAATGTTAGATAACTGTCATTCTTAATCCAGGATCTGTACACCTAGGAGAAACTATTAATTGAGTTCCTGAAACTGTTATTAAGGATTATAACTAGTAACAAATAGCCACAGAAATGACCTTTCTGACAGACAGAGCTATAAGTATCAGAAGCCAGTAATGATGGGTTCATTCAAACTATTCATTCCCTCCTTATTTCTTTTGCCAAGGCATAGTGAGAAAAAGCTCAAAAGACAAAAATACTGGGTTGGTACTTGTAATCAAAGCGTATCCTCTCTGCATAATTGTATGTACTCTGCAGTTCCTGAGGGCCAGAATATCTGAACCACACAAAATCTTTTCTACGAGGAAAACAGATTCAGCCCTGCACAGACGTGGGTTAAGCCACCAGTGTGTTTGCAAACCAGACTGAGTGGTTCCCATGACTCCCATACCTTGGTTTCAGCCTCCTCCTATGGGTGCAGAGAAACCCAAGCCCATGGGGCTCTTGTTGGAAGAAGTGCAGGGACAGCAAGAGACAAGCGCAGCCAAGTCCTAGCTACACAAATCTGCCATTCCAGCACATGTCCTGCACCAAAGGCAATCCTACCACAGAAGACTGAGGGTGGCATCAGCAGAGGATTCCTGATCCGCACACCCTTGTGGTCAGGGAACCCCACTAGCTAAAATAAACAAAATCACCCATTGAAATAAAAATGGCAAAAAGGAAAGGATTCTTGACCACAAATAGAGTCAAGGGCCCCAAAAGTAGAGACCTCTCCGGCCGATGGCTGCTGGGATAAGTAGCCAAAGAATAAAAGCATGAGCCACTCAAAGTCTGCACTTAGACCAGGCATTTCTGGAGTCCCCAGTTAAAGAGAGGAGCTCCAAACCAAGACTTTCAAGAAATTCCTATTTCCTAATGTTACTATGACTCCTATTTCTTGATTCAGAACTGCTCGGGCCTTGGAAAACATGTTGATTACTTATAAATAGAATGAAATAATTTCTCCTCTTTTCTACCAGGCCGGTTACCACATTAAGGGCCGCACATTATTTTCCATCCTCCACGATTTCTCTCTACTGCTGCTTCCACTACCACGGGCTTTCTATTCTCTGCCAACAAAAAGCTCTAGCACAAGCTATTCAGCTGTTGCTGCTGCTGCAGTATCAAGTAAAAAGCTGTTCTTTAGAGCCCAAAGTAGATGATACTTTCTTAACCAGCCCTTTACATGATAGAAAAGTATTTTCGTTTTTCTCCCCTGCCCTTGACTCAGCCCTCAAATCTGCTCCCTTTGGATGGTGAAAACTGATCTGAAGTAGGCTGACTGTCATCTACTTTTCTTTATTTCAATGTATCCCAATAGCAAACACAGTTCTAAGGCCTTTGGTCTTTAGCCTTTAACTCTATATGCCAACTATAAGTGGGTTTCAAATGTCCACCTAAAACAAACTTCCTATATGAGAGGATCAAATCCAGCTTCCTTACTGTCCAGAACCCTGTTGCCTCCACCATACGTATTCCTGGGTTAGGAAGTCCCAGAGGTAGAAGGCGCCATTAGGTATAAAAGCAAAAGCATCTACTGGAAGAAGTGGCAAAATAGAATGCATTTTTATTTTTGCTGGGATTCTTGGTTTCTCAGGTCCCCTTATTTACAACTCCCATGACAGCTCTCATTTTCAAAGTTTAGGAGGAACTGCTGCTGGTCTCAGTCACCTTTTCAGTTGGGTCATACACTCTTGATTCATAACTTTTTTTTTTTTTTGAAAGACGTACTTATTAACCTGAGAGAGAGAGAGGATATAAGAGAAAGGGGAAGCACTGATGGTGAAGCCCCACACAGGGCTTGATCCCAAGACCCTGAGATCATGACCTGTGCTGAAATGAAGAGATGGACACTTAATCAACTGAGTCACCCAGGAGCCCCTATCTTGATTCATATCCTGATTTCACCTACCGTCGACCATCTACCATATACCACATCTGTACTTCTCTGTATGACTTGGGGAAAGAGGGTACAGGGAAGTGGAATGAGTTAGGTGCTCTTACTTCTCAGTAGAGCTGAATTCCAACCCAAATCACATGCACCTTGCAATATCAATCATCATTCTGTTTTTTTTTAGTATGTATTTATTTATTTATTGAGTCAGGATGAGAGGGCACACAAGCAGGGGCAGAGGCAAAGAAGGAGACTCACCACTAAGCAGGGAGTCAGTGTGGGGCTCAATCCCAGGACCCTGGAATCATGACCTGAGCCAAAGACAGATACTTACTTACCCGACTGAAACACCCAGGCTCCCACCATTCTGCTTTTTATCTTTTTATCTTCAATTTTTCTATCTCCCTTGGTAAGCCTCTTTAGGTCTTTCAGCAAAACTCCTCCTTCAGTGCTGGGGCTCCATTCTTCTGGTTCTCTCGTGCTTCTCAATATACCTTCAACTACAAAGTAAGTCTACATAAAAGTTGCCCCTTCCTCATCTTGCACTCAATCCTGAACCCATTACAGTGGGATTTCTACTCTGTAACACTCCACTGAAGCTGTACCTGCTAAGATACCTAAGACCTCTCTCTGAAGTAATGGATACTTTTTAATCCTTATCTAACATGGGATCTCTCTGCTGTATTTTACAGGACTGAAAAATATCTTCTTGCTGGAAATTTACCTTCTTGGCTTCTATAACAGTCCTGTAGCCTGGGAAACTTACCTATTTAATTGTGAACTCAGTTATCATGAACAACTGTCACTATATCCCTTGTCTATACTTCTCAATTTTCAGGACAAAGATGTTAACTCTACCATGTGTTCATTTGATTTCTGTAGTATATATACGAAGCTCAGGATTCACTGGCAAATGTACAGACCATCATTCCGTCCCTCTTAGTACTTCAGATTTTGTATGTGGATCATATCAAACCATGCATGCTTGGTTCCCACATTCACAGCATTTCACACAATTCTTATCAAATCATGCTTTAACATTATAACCTTGACTTTTTTTTAAAGACTATTTATTTGAGAGAGAGAGAGAGAGAGAGCATGAGAAGTAAAGAGAGGCAGAGGGAGAGGGAGGAGACTCCCTGCTGAGCAGGGAGCCTGATGTGGGACTGAATCCCAGGACTCTGAGCCGAAGGCAGACACTTAACTGAATGAGCCACCCACCCTATGGCCTTGAGTTTCATTGTGAGATCAAAAAGAAGCAGTCCTATAAACCTGTCACTACATATGTTACAGGAAATGTTACTGAAGAAACCATTCCCAACATTTTCCAAAGAGATTCTTCTTGAGGTTCCCACAGAGAGACTCGATTTAAGAATTAAGTCCCTAAGAAAAGGGTTTCATGAGATATTCTTACATACACATTTCACTCTCTTCTACTTTTTTTTCTTTTGCTATAGTAAATTGAGTCAAATTCATATCCAGTCATAATAGCTATGGGACCTAAAGACATGAACATCCGCTGTTCCTTCCATCCTAGTTTGGACATTTAATTCTGGTTTGCATTTCTCCCTATAGAATTCAGAGCAAAAGTCAGATTTCCGAGATTTGCATTCTAGCTCCATCTCCCAGATCGTTAAAATTTGGCAAGTTATTTAACTCCTCTATGCAACATTTTCTCAACTGCAAAACACAGATAACAGTAGTACATACATCATATGATTGTTAGACAAGATCATGTGCCTAGCTCACAGTAAGCATGTACTTAATAAATGCTTATTAGTAGTAGCAGTAGTAGTCACCATAAATCCTCTGTGGAATGAGACAGAGTACAAACATACTATAGCCTGGATCATCCAATCTATAAACTTTAAAAACAAAACAAAATAAAACAAATACCCAAGAAGGCTTCTAAGGCGCCACTAACCTATGCTGCTTCACCAAAATTTTACACTAATAAAAAAGGGTTAAGAACACTATGACTTTTGTGGTATATATATTTTTATAAAATTTTTATAGTTTATATTTTATAAAATATTTTATTTATTTTAAATATTTTAAATTTTAAATTTTAATCCATTTTAATATTTTAATAAATATTTAACATTTATTAAATAAATTTTTAATAAATTTCAATAAATAAATGATAAATTTTAATAGAGAAATAAATATTTAATATTTTAATATTTAAAATTTTTATTTATTTAAAATAATTTATATTTTATATTTTATTTTATAAAATAAAATTTTTATATTTTTATAAAATCTTACACTGAGTCTAAGAAATAAATTATCTATGAACCAAGCTCTATAATAATAGTATACAGTCTTTTAATATTCTTTTTAAGTCTTTACCAAAAATACTATAAAAATCAAAATAACTGAATTTTAAATAAAATTTTATTTATTTATTTGACAGAGAGAGATCACAAGTAGGCAGAGAGGCATGCAGAGAGAGAGGAGGAAGCAGGCTCCCCGCTGAGCAGAGAGCCCGATGCGGGGCTCGATCCCAGGACACTGAGACCATGACCCAAGCTGAAGGCAGAGGCTTTAACCCACTGAGCCACCCAGACGCCCCTGAAATAGTCTTTCAGTAAAGCATTTATGTTCCTTGAAATTAAACAGTTATGATCTAACCACCCTAAGAAAAAAAAAATGTATACCTCACAAATCATTATAGCTCTTAAATGAAAGACCCCTCCCCAACTATAGTAATAAAGGAAAAAAAGCATCCTCCACTATGTTGACATAACCCTACTACCTGTTCCCAAAAAGGCACTCAAGAAGCAGCTGAATCTGTTAGCTTATTGCTGTTACAATTAAATATCAATTTTGCCAAAGCTGAAACCATTGCTATTAGCAGATGTTCTTCACAAAATCTATTCAACAAGTTAACTCATTCAATGACTTAAGAAGTTCAACCAAACTGCACACAAGATCTTTATGTAAATGGTTAGACATAGTATTTTTCTCTATGGCTCTATATAAACATCAGACTTTACACCTGACAAAAAGATACAAATATATAAAAGATAAAAACCCATAGTTGCTTGCTCACCTAACTCAATTAGATGTCAAAAACTCCCAGCTGTCCCAGTGGCTAAGTATATTAAGTACAGAATTAATAAACTGCTATATCCCATGTTTTTCCTCAGCTAAAAACTATCTCCACCTACCTCTCACTAACTAAAAGTTAATACTTCCTTCCCTTATCCTCACTACAGAAGGTAAAGACAGGAGTCCAGAAGGTACATCTGAGTTTTGCATCACCAACATTATACTAGCTTTTCCTCATCAGAAAGTTATTTTCCTTTGTACATTTAGAAAGCAAGCTAGCACAATTCCAAAAGGGTTTTATGCCTTCTAAAGCTAAAGACTTTTATACCAAAATTTAAAACTGCAGTAAGATTTAAACATTATACAGTCTCTGTGGTTAGCCTTAACACAGGTAAAATGTTTTTCAAATTTGAAAGCATTCAAAACAGTGTTGCCTCTCTAAAACTGGCTATCACACATTAAGATGGACTTTCACACATAATTTCTAAGGTTTTAAAGAATTCTACCACACCCTTACACTGCTTACTAAGATATTAACTATTCCATGGAATTATAGGGATTTATTACACAGATTATTGTCTTACTTTTTTTTTTTTTAAGATTTTTATTTATTTGTCAGAGAGAGCGAGCGAGAGCGAGCACAGGCAGACAGAGTGGAAGGCAGAGTCAGACGGAGAAGCAGGCTCCCTGCGGAGCAAGGAGCCCAATATGGGACTCGATCCCAGGACGCTGGGATAATGACCTGAGCCGAAGGCAGCTGCTTAACCAACTGAGCCACCCAGGCGTCCCTGTCTTACTTTTTTTTTAAAGATTTTTTTTTTATTATTTATTTGACAGAGAGAGACAGCGAGAGAGGGAACACAAGCAGGGGGAGTGAGAGAGGAAGGAGCAGGCTTCCCACAGAGCAGGGAGCCCAATGCGGGGCTTAATCCCAGGACCCTGGGATCATGACCTGAGCTGAAGGCAGATACTTAATGATTGAGCCACTTAGGTGCCCGATTATGTTTTCACTTTTTTTTTGGGGGGGGGGGTGTCATGCTTAGCAAAATAAGTCAATCGGAGAAAGACAACTATCATATGATCTCCCTGATATGAGGAAGTGGAGATGCAACATGGGGGGGGTTAAAGGGGTAGAAGAGTAAATGAAACAAGATGGGATTGGGAGGGAGACAAACCATATGTTTTAACTTTAAAAAAAAAATGTTTTTATACATAACTGGATTAAAGAACTCTTTCATTTTCACATTCTAAATTTTAGATTTTCAGATTTATTTTTTTTAACTTAAACCCATCCTGAAATATTCTTGGAACTGAAATAATTCAAGTACAATTTGATATAGGCTTATAATTTACAAATGCTTGCCATTCTTTAAAAAAAAAAAAAGTATTGTAAACATATACAATAAATGGTGTTTTCCAGTTGTATGATATATCCACCATGCTTACCATATGTACAATGACTCCAAAAAAGAACTAATGTATTAAAAAAATCTCCTTTGTAAGTCAGGCACTTTTAAAGACATACAGATCAGTAATATTTTTAAAGAATTTTTATTTACTTGAGAGAGAGCACGGTCACGAATGGGAAAGGCAGATGGAGAGGGCGTGTGAGAGAGAAACTCAAGCAGTCTTTGCACTGAGCAAGAAGCCCAACATGGGGCTCAGCCCAAGCCAAAACCAAGAGCTGGATGCCCAAATGACTACACCACCCCCTAGGATCAGTAACTTTTAACCCTGCAATGTTACACACATATCTAGGACACCACTGTGACAAATTAAAAAGGGAAATTTAACACTAAGATACTACTTTCAGGACACAAAGGAAAGGACAGAATTTTAATTTTTTTCAAAAAGTTATATACTTTTGTGAGAAAGTAAATTGCTTTTGATAAAGACATTAAACA
Organism: Mustela nivalis; assembly: GCF_964662115.1. Lineage (NCBI taxonomy): Eukaryota > Metazoa > Chordata > Mammalia > Carnivora > Mustelidae > Mustela > Mustela nivalis. Next base: position 137,063,797 of record NC_139020.1, on the reverse strand, counting down.
AAATCCCCTTCAACCTCAGGTCCTCTTAGGTTCTGTTCTCCCAGCCTTTTCACAATTTGCTTCTATAAAGAGAAATCTACACACAGAGTACTTCCGTGAGAGAAGAGAATTCTAAGCCAAGTATTATATTTAGTGAATTTAAGTTGGATTTTGCAGTCTATTGATCTAATTTCATGTATTTTCTGCCTATAACTCTTAATAAGGAAAATGAATCAATTTCTTTTATTTCTAAAATGGGAAGGGTCTCCAGCCCCCTTTTACCCTGCAGTCTTCCACAGAAATCTTTCATTTAAGGAAATGAAACAGCATAAAGCTCTTCAGATATGTTAAATCATGCAAACAATTTCCACAAGGTAGACATGATATAAAGTAATCTTTCTACATGTTAACATGTACACATGCAATGTAGGCTCTGGTCACTAAATTCAACTCTAACAAAAACATGCTGATTTGATTTTTTTTTAAAACACTGTTTTTTAAAAAATAAAATAAAATATAATACTGGTTTTTTTTAATGAGAAGAAATAATATAGTAAGAAAAATGCAACATTTTTCAGTAGATACTCAGATAAAATGAAAAAAGCCCTAGTATCTTATGGAACCATGTCTCCCCAAATACATATAACTTTACACACACACACACACACACACATATTTCCAAGGGTCACTAGGAAGTAGTGAGGTAGGAGTGCCCAAGACACATGGAGAGGCTGCCTGATTTATTTTAGGAGAGAGGGGACAGACCTTCTGCAGCTCTTCTGTAGTTACTCAAGATATCCCACAGAGATACTGGTTGGTAATTTCATGTCCCTGTTACATACATTTCCCATAACCTAAATTCACATTTTGTGACTTCTTTTTCCACTGCAATTTAAAAAAGCAGATTTACCAAAAAAAGAAAAAAGAAAAAAATTCAAGTATCAAATCATTATGGTAGACCTGAAACTAATGTAACATTGCATGTTAATTATACCTGCAAAAGAACTTAATTTATTAATTAATTTTAAAAAGAGAGGAGAGTTTTAAGTATGAGACAGGAAGGTAGCAAACTAGAAAGAAGGGCTGCCCAGCGCCTGAGCCCTGCAAGGAGGTAGAAGAGAGAAGTGCAGCCTCAGGTCATCTGTGGGGTCCAAGATACCTTGCAGAGAAGACAGGGAAGAGGGCAACACCCTCAGTGGGAAGAAATCACATTGCAATGATTCATGGAATGGGTCATGAAGGCTTTCCTCCACCTACTCTATGCTGTCCTCAATAAAAATCCACTTGTTCCCTAAAAACAAACATTTGAACAAAAAACTTAGTATTTCAGATGACATGATCATCTTCAGAAAAATCTAAAAAAATCAACAAAAACTTTCTTGAAACTAATAAGCAATTATAACAAGGCTGTATGATACAAGGCCAATATACAAAAGTTAACTGCCTTCCTATATACCAGTACTGAACAAGTGAAATTTGAAATGAAAAATACAATCCGATTTACATTAGGACCCCCTAAAATGATGAAATAGTTAGAAGTCTAATAAAATATGTACAAGCTCTAAATGAGGAAAACTGAAAAAACTCTGATAAAAGGAATCAAAGAATTAAAGACATGGACATATTTTCTATATCCATGAATGGGAAGATTCAGTATTGTCAAGATGTTAGTTCTTGATTTTAAAGTTTTTAAGGAGAGGCAAAAGACCCAGAAGAGCCAACAAAATACTGAAGGATAAGAAAAAAGTTTAAGCACTACCCAACTTCAAGACTTACTATAGGGGCACCTGGGTGGCTCAGTGGGTTAAAGCCTTTTCGGCTCAGGTCATGATCCCAGGGTCCTGCGATCAAGCCCCGCATCAGGCTCTCTATTCAGTGGGGAGCCTGCTTCCTCCTCTCTCTCTCTGCCTGCCTCTCTGCCTACTTGTGATCTCTGTCTGTCAAATAAATGAAAAATATCTTAAAAAAAAAAAAAAAAGACTTACTATAAAGCTACAATAATCAAGACAAGGCAATACCGGTGAAACAGACAAATCAATGTAAAAGAATAGAAAACCCAGAAATACCATCATATAATCAACCTGATCTTTGATGAAGGAACGAAGGTAATATAATGGAACAAAGGTAGTTTTTCAACAAACAGTGCTTGAGTAACTAGATATCCACATGCAAAACAATAACAACAAATCTAGATACAAATCTTACAACCTTTACAAAAATTAACTCATAATGGAATACAGATCCAAAAGTAAAAACACAAAACTATAAAATTCCCAGAAGATAACACAGGAGCAAATCTAGACGACGTTGTGATTAGCGATTTTTTTAGATACAACACCAAAGGTATGATCTATGAAAACCAGAACTGATAAGCCAGACTTCCTTAAAATTCAAACTTTCTGCTCCACAAAAGACACTGTCAAGAGAATGAAAAGACAAGGCATAGACTGGGAGAAAATATTTGTAAAAGATACATGTGATGAAGGACTGCTATCTAAAATATAAAAGAATGCTTTAAACTCAACAATAGGAAAATAAACCACCGAATTAAGAAATGGGCCAGAAATGGACCCACAACTATACAGTCAACTAACCTTCAACAAGACAGGAAAGACTATCCAATGGAAAAAGACAGTCTCTTCACAAATGAAGCTGGGAAAACTGGAAAGCAACATGCAGAAGAATGAAACTGGACCACTTTCTTATACCATACCCAAAATAAATTCAAAATGGATGAAAGACCTAAATGTCAGACAGGAAACCATCAAAATCCTAGAGGAGAACACAGGCAGCAACCTCTTTGACATTGGCCATAGCAACTTCTTACTAGACATGTCTCTAGAGGTAAGGGAAACGAAAGCAAAAATGAATGATGGGGGGCTTTATAATTATAAAAACCTTCTGCACAGCAAAGGAAACAGTCAACCAAACTATAAGACAGCCTACTGAATGGGAGAAGATAGTCACAAATGACATATCCTATAAAGGGTTAGTACCCAAAATCTATAAAGAACTTATCAAACTCAACACTCAAAAGAACAAATAATTAACTTAAGAATTAGGCAGAAGACATGAATAGACATTTTTCCAAAGAAGACTTACAGATGCCCAAGAGACACATGAAAAGATACTCCGCCTCATTGGGCATCACAGAAATACAAATCAAAACTACAATAAGATATCACCTCACGGGGCGCCTGGGTGGCTTAGTGGGTTAAGCCGCTGACTTCGGCTCGGGTCATGATCTCAGGGTCCTGGGATCGAGTCCCGCATCGGGCTCTCTGCTCAGCAGGAAGCCTGCTTCCCTTCCTCTCTCTCTGCCTGCCTCTCTGTCTACTTGTGATTTCTCTCTGTCAAATAAGTAAATAAAATCTTAAAAAAAAAAAAAAAGATATCACCTCACACCAGTCAGAATCACTAAAAGTAACAAGTCAGGAAGCAACAGATGTTGGTCAGGATGTGAAGAGAGGAGAACCCTCTTACACTACTGGTGGGAATGCAAACTGAAGCAGCCATTCTGGAAAACGGTATGGAGGTTCCTTAAGGAGGGTGCAGATTGCATGGAGCACTGGGCATGGTGTATAAACAATGAATCTTGGAACACTGAAAAAATAAAATTAAATTTAAAAAAGTTAAAAATAAAGGAGCACCTGGGTGGCTCAGTCAGTTAAGCATCTGCCTTCAGCTCAGGTCATGCTTTCAGCTTCCTGGGATAGAGCCCCATGTAAGGCTCCCTGCTCAGTAATGAGACTCTTTTCCCTCTTCCTCTGCGATGCCCCCTGCTAGTACATGCACACTCTCTCACTCTTTCTCTCTTAAATAAATAAAATCTTTTTTTAAAAAAAGTTAAAAACAGAACCACCTTATGACCCAGCAATTGTACTACTAGATATTTATTCAAAGGATATAAAAATTCTGTTTTGAAGGGGTACATGTACCCTGATGTTTACAGCAGTATTATCAACAATAGCAAAGTTATGGAAAGAGCCCAACTGTCTGTCAACTGATGAAGGGATAAAGATTTGGTATATGCACACTTACACAGACATGCACATGCACACACGGAATATTAAAAAGCGATCAAAAAGAATAAATCTGGGGCGCCTGGATGGCTCAGTGGGTTAAAGCCTCTGCCTTCGACTCAGGTCATGATCCCAGGGTCCTGGGATCAAGCCACGCATCGGGCTCTCTGCTCATTCGGGAGCCTGCTCCCTCTTCTCTTTCTGCCTGCATCTCTACTTGTGATCTCTGTCTCTCAAATAAATATATAAAATCTTAAAAAAAAAAAAAAAGAAGAAGAAATCTTGCCATTTGCAGCAAAACGGATGGAGCTAGATTATATTATGCTAATCAAAACAAATCAGTGAGAAAAAGTCAAATACCACATGATTTCACTCAAATGTGTAATTTAAGAAACAAAACAGATGAACACAGGGGAAGAAGGGAAAAAAAGAGAAGGAAGCAAACCAGAAGACTCTTAAGGACAATGAACAAACTAATGGTTGATGGAGGGGAGGTGGGAAGGCAGATGGGCTAAATAGGTGATGGGGATTAAGGAGGGTACAAGTGATGAGTACTGGGTGTTATATGTAAGTGATGATTCACTAAATTCTACTCCTGAAACCAATATTACACTATATGTTAACTAACTAGAATAAAAACTTGAAACAACAAAAAGTTGCTCTTATAAAAAAAATAACGCAAAGTGAAATGCTCAGATTTATGAATGAGTGTCCATTCAAAAAATACTGAGTCATTAAAAAAAATTTGATAAAATATTTTTTATTTTTTCAAATATTTGATAAAATATTTTATATGTTTTTGCTGTAATAAATTGTCCTATGAGTATTTTAAAAAATGGGCCAAAGGCCTGGAGAGATACATCACTGAAAAGATAAACATATGGCAAATAAGCATATGAAAACATGATTGGGCACCTGGGTGGCTCAGTCACTTGAATGTCTAACTCTTCATTTCAGCTCAGGTTGTGATCTCAGAGCTGTAGGACTGAGCCCCACATCAGCCTCCAAGCTCTGCGTGGAATCTGCTTAAGATTCTCTCTCTTCATCTACCCCTCTCCACTGTGCAAGCATTCTCTCTCAAATAAATAAATCTTAAAAAAAAAAGGATGCCCCATATCATATGTAATCAGGGAAATGCAAATTAAAACAATGAGATACCACTGCACACCTATAAGAATAGCCAAAATCAACAGACTGAATCCCAGTGAGAAGATAAAGCAATAGGAACTCTCATACATTGCTGGTGGGAGTACAAAACAGTACAGCCACTCTGGAAGACAGTTTGGCAGTTTCTTGCAAATTATAGTCTTACTATAGAATCCAGCAATCATACTACTTGGCATTTAGCCCAAAAAATTGAAGCCTTGTGTCCACACAAAAACCTGCACACAGATGTTTACAACAGCTTTACCTCAAAACTTGGAAGTAACCAAGAAGTCTTTCAGTAGGTAGATGGATAAATAAATTGTAGCATACCCAGACAATGAAATATTACTCAGTGTTAAGGACAAATAAGCTATTAAGCCATAAAAAGACACAGAGGAACTTTAAGTGCCTATTACCAAAGAACCCCGCCTGAAAAGGCTACACACTGTCATGATACCAACTATATGACATTCTGGAAAAGGCAAAACTATGGAGATAGTAAAAAGATAAGGGGTTGAGGGAAGGAAGACCTAAATAGAGCACAGATTATTTTTTAGGGCAGGGAAACTACTCCAGACACATTATGGTGGATACATGTCATTATAAATTTTCCAAATGCAGAGAAGTTATACCACTAAGAGTGAACCCTCATATAAACTACGAACTCTGAGTGATAATGATATGTCAATGCAGGTCCCTCAATTGTAACAAACACAACACTCTGGGGGGTTGTTTGATAATGGGTGAGAGTATGAATACGTAAGAGTAGGAGTTACATGGGAAATCCATACCTTCTGTTCAATTTTTCTGGGAACCTAAACTGCTCTAAAAAAAGGTGTATTTTTTTAAAATGTTACATACACAAAAAATTAAAAATAGATTTTACTTACATAAAAATGCAACTTAAAGAAACAACTGCCAAGGGCTTTCTATATTTTAGAAAAAATCTTTTATTTCACACAAGTCAGAACATTATGACAAATATCTTTCCTTCCTTTTTTTTTTTTTTAAGAGCATGAGAGATGGGGAGGGAGGAAAGGGAGAGAATCTAAGCAGGCTCCACACCCAACACAGAGCTCAACATGGGGTTCAATTTCACAACCCTGAGATCATGACCTGACCTGAAACCAAAAGTCAGAAGCTTAACTGACTGAGCTAGGCTCTACTACCTTTTTCTTTCTTGAGGTTAAACTCATTTTTAGAAGATCACTACCAAAAGAAACATATTTATTATAATCAATGTAAGGATCTGATTTTTGGAAGCTCATCTTACTGTTGTTATTAATAAAATTAATATAGAAAGGCAAACTAGGGGTGCCTGGGTGGCTCAGTGGGTTGGGCGTCTTCCTTCGACTCAGGTCATGATCCCACGGTCCTGGGATCGAGCCCTGAATCGGGCTCTCTGCTCAACGGGGAGCCTGCTTCTCCCTCTCTCTCTCTGCCTGCCTCTCTGCCTACATGTGATCTCTGTCTGTCAAATAAATAAATAAAAATCTTTAAAAAAAAAAAAAAGGCAAACTACTTAAAAGCAGCCCATTCAAAAGCAGTACCTTACTAAAGGTAACCGTTTAGTAGGCAATTAGTCAACTGCTAGAAAAGGTTTAAGCTATTTTTCTACTTTTACTATCACTATAAACCCACTTATATCAAAATCATTTCCAGTGCTATGGCTCACCCTCTCGTATTCTACACTGAAATGGCAAATGCTGCTGGTGACATCTCTTCCTTTGTGCCATACCAAAAACACATACTAGTCACCATCTTTACTCCCCTTGTGAAGCATCTACTGTTTTGCCTCTTGCCTTCCTAATAAAATATAAGTTCTTGGTCTTATCTTCAGTATGTTCAATTACATGCTCTAATCTTGCACATGCAGCTACCATTCCATCCTGCTAGCATTCCAATCCCATCACTGTGCTAGGCTTAGCCTCCATTATCAATATAATTAATTCATACTTTACAGAGCAATCACAAGGTTATATATGTACCATCATCTCTTCTAATTAACCTTTTCTTTTTAAATCCATTTCTAATATTCATTTCTCCCAGGAAGAGAAATCTTTTTAATGACAGTGGCTAAAACAGATGAAAGATGCAGAACTAAATGAAGAAAAGCAAAACTATGTAACATAAGGAATTATACCAAGTGTAGGAGATTCCTTTCTAGTTATTAATTTTATAAACCTGGAAGATGCAGAAAAGTAAAGCAAATGTCAGTCTGTATACTATAAATTTTTCCACAGAATACTTCTGCATTTGTTCAAATTTAAAAAGAGATGAAAGTGATGCTGACATGTCTAAGACTAGATACTGGATATTTTCTGGCTTCAAATGTACCATGTATCAAAAAAAGGTACAAGCCAGAACAAAGTCCTAATATATTAAACTTCTCTTCCCTTAAGAAAGATAAAGCAGTGAAGCAAACACAGGAGAGTTATTTTGTTGCGGACCTTCACTCATGAGATTGGTCCTTAGACAGAAATATAAAAATAAAAGCTCACCTCATGGTCTGATTTAACAGACTACGACCAGTAAAGGGTTAGTCCAGCTCTGATGTAGATGAGCTCGGTAGGAGAAGATCATCAAGTAAGATCTTAGCCTGAGCTCTGTGCTATCATTGTCATTACATGTATCCCATTTAGATGACAACCTGAGACATTATAGCTCTGAGTTGGCCTTTCCTGAAAGATGTACACATTCACAGAGGAGCCATGGTTCAGGAGTTATTAAAAAAGTTTCTCCCATAAGCCGCATCCATCTAGAAGAAAGGAATCCATGTTCCATAAATGCTCCCTATCCCAAGACCTGAGGTAAGAAAATAGGGAAATGACTAAGTTGGTGTCACTTCCTTCTTGATTCTCGACACCCAAATAAATAGAGTTCTACTCTTTTTCAAGTATCTGATGGGTAGGAGGAACTAAAATAGCCTACATATTACTCAAGCTAGACCAGACGCCAATCTAGCAACCTCTGGGAAAACACAGAAATGGACAGTAAGAAGAAGAAAGTGATTTTCTATGTGGATGTGAGTGTATGTGTGCCTTAGAACATAGATAAAGCTCCTAGGTAAACAACTAAATATCAAAGCAGCATCTAATGCACTGTACTAAAATACAGAAAAAACTCAAACAAAAAAAAGCAGCAATGCTGATGACCTAATTCAGTATTATAATGAGGAATCTTATAATCCTAATAATTTCAAAGGGACTTTATTAATTGCTTTTAAAAAAACTAACATAACCTCAACAACTCACACTTTTCTCCCTTTTTAAATTTTAGAACTAAAGAATTAAAATGCTCTTGATAAAATAACATACCTTAGCAATATGGTTTGAGATTAAAACACAGAAATGTATTTAGTTTACATTACTAAAAAACACATAGATGCATGTGCACACACACATCTTGTGGTGGAATATCCTTTAAGATAAAATAATAAAAACAGGACACAGGGGTGCCTGGGTGGCTCGGTCTGCCTTCAGCTCAGGTCATGATCTCTGGGTCCTGGGATAGAGCCCTGCATTGGGCTCCCTGCTCAACCTGCAGTCTACTTCTTCCTCTACTTCTGCAACTCCACCCTGCTCATGTGCAGGCTCTCTCTCTCAAATAAATAATACTTTATAAAAATAATTTTAAAAAGTAATCTAAAAACCCAAACATTCAATATGACACAGCAGTATCAATAGTTTACCTAGATGAAATAGCTAAAATAAACAATTATTTTCATCAGAAATAACTTGATTGTATAAATACAATACTAATTTCAGTGAAGACTTTCCCATATACATAAAAGTACGTGTTTACTAAAAAGAACTTTGTGGGGCACCTGGGTGGCTCGGTGGGTTAAAGCCTCTGCCTTCTGCTCAGGTCAGATCCCAGGGTCCTGGGACTGAGCCCCGCATCAGGCTCTCTGCTCAGCAGGGAGCCTGCCTCCCCCCCAACTCTCTCTCTCTGCCTGCCTCTCTACTTATGATCTCCACCCGTCATATAAATAAAATCTTAAAAAAAAAAAAAAAAAAGAACTTTGTAATGAGAATGTTGTAAGAACAGAAGAAAAAGTACAGGGCCCAAACTCACGTGCCATCTTTATTTCTAAAGAATAGGCAAATGGAATGATCTCCATAGCTGCCACAGGGGCTTATGAAGGGCAGCATCATTGGCATTTCTAAAAATACTGTCTCCTGAATTAACTTCAAAGGCTTGTGTGGGATAGCAAGTTTACTAATTCTCTCAGAAGCTGAGTACTGTATTTCATTCCCAGCTACTGGGAAATTTATCCAACAACAGAATAGTTTAAATTAGCTAAATATGCTAAAACTCAAGATGAAGACACTAACTGTGATCAAAAGTAACATGTTCAGAAGTTCATTCTTTTTTAAAACAGAGATAAGCAAGTGCTTAAACCTATAACCACTTCCCACTAGACCAGTGTCAGTTATGTGGAAATGCCACAGCTCCCTATTTTAACTCTTTCTTGTACTTGTCTTTCTCAATTCCCTTTAGCTGTCACACTAAATCGTTGCATTTTTGCTTTCTGTTCATATAGTATATCCTTGATAAGTAGTAAACCTCTAGCTTTAACCTCTTTTAAATTACACTATTTAAAAGTTAAATAAAACCTACTCCTTAAACTGTCCTTCACTATTTCACAACAAATTGTTTTTAAATAAGATGTGTTGATGACAGCCAAGTTATATAAAATCATAAAGCACTTAGGCAGTGCTGGCTTATCCTTTTCATTAACAAATTTCTTTTAAACATGGCTATTTAGGGGCACCTGGGTGCCTCGGTCATTTGGGTGGCTGACTCTTGATTTCAGCTTGGATCGTGATCTTAGGGTCCTGGTATCAGGCCCCTGCCTGGCTCCACTCTCAGGGGGAGTCTGCTTGAGGTTTCTCTCTCTTCCTCTCCCTCTGCTCCTCCCCCTGCTCATGTTCTCTCTCTAAAATAAATAAATCTGGGGGGGAGGGCACGTGGTCATATATTTACTGACACATCATAAGGCCTAAGAAAAAAATGTCTGAAAGAAACTAACAGAGTCACTAACTCCCTTTTGTAAAACTACTTAGAGAATAATCTGGCTATACCCTGCCTTCCCAAACCACTCTTTTTCTTACTCTCTTCTAATTTCCACTTACCCTTCAAAACCCAGGTCACATATGGCCTCCTACAGCAAATTCTCCTTGGTCAATCTTTCCCAGCCAGGATCGAACACTCCTCCTCACCCTTATATAACAATCACATAACAGCCTATGATTTCCTTCAGAACAATATAATTCTTGAATCAAAGGAAGGGGAAAAGAATCCCAAGCAGTCAAGCAAGGTCCATGCCCAGGCCCAGTGCAGGGGCTGGATCTCACAACCCTAAGATCAAAACCTGAGCTGAAATCAAGAGTCAGATGCTTAACCAGTTAAGGCTCCCAGACACTCTGTGAACAGGAATTTTAAATGAGGTCAAATAAACCTTAACATATAAATTTATGCCAATATACTAGATTTTAGTTAATCAGTACTCCCCATACTGAACCACACGTTTCTTGAGACTAGAGGCTCATTTGATATATGGATACCTAGTCAGCTGCACTAACCAGCACAGACTAGCATCTCAAACACGGGCTACTGGGACTCCTATATCAGTACCCCACAAACATGGACTTACTTGTACCTCTAGAAACACAGGACGACCAGATATTCCCTAAATCCAAGAATTAATATCTCCACGACTCTAATCATGCTATTACCTACTATATGGAATCTTGTTTCATCTTCCTATTATTTACTTCATGGGTCCTCTGTTGCCTTCAAAACCTCCCACTTGAAAAAAAAAAAAACACAACTCATTTCATGACCTTTTATCATCCTTCAAGGCTCAGCAACCTGTCACAACCTCTGTAATGTCTGCCCAGCTTGCTTCTGTCAAAATTACCTCTGCAAACATCCACTGAAATGTTTAATAAAATGCAACTCATATGAGGGTCTAATCACAGGCAAAGATCAGTCTCCTCAACTAAAGCAAAGCTCCCTTGGGCCAAGTTATTTATCTTCATTCATTACCTGTCTCCCCTCCTCCCCTGAAAAATTTTATAAGCACTCCATAAATGTATTTAAGATAAATGCCTAGCTAACCATTCCATAGCATAATAGTATAAAATGTAAACTAATGCTAATGGTCTATAATCAAAATGTGAATAAACAGAAAAGCATCTTATTGACATTTTTAAATTCATAAACACTTTCAGTGCCTTTAAAAATCAGCTTATTTTATTAAGAAACAGTAACTTAAAAAAATAAGAAATAGTAATTTTTAAGGTTCACCTGACTTTATAAAAACACATTATGTAGTAAACTGAACTACAAGAGTCCTCCCAAAGCACTTGTTTATGTTTCTCTTCTCATGACAATTAAATACTATTTTTTATGTAGGCTGGCATTTTCTTGAGAACAAGATCTTCTGAAAAATATAAATTCTACATTTAAATTTTAAAATTAGTACGACACTATTTCACAGAGACCAGAAAAGAGGAAAGGAAGTTATCTATAACTTCATTACTCCAATGCAAGGATTACAAATTTTTCTTCCTTTCAAAATTTTTTAAGATTTTATTTATTTCTTTGAGAGAGAAAGGGAGAGAGAGACACACACATGGGGGAGAGGGGAGGGGAAGAGGGACAAGCAGAGTCCCTGCCAAGCACAGAGCCTAATACAGAACTCAATCCCAGGACCCTGAGAACATGACTGGAGCTGAAGTCAGGTGCTTTACTGTTTGAGCCACCCAAGACCCCCTAAAATTTTTAATATTTATATTTTATAAACTTATAATCATATATTATATATAATATAGCTTACTCTTTTTATATAGATCTCTTCACATTGCTATATACTTTGTCCACTTATTTTAACCATCCAATGAAAGGATTAACCATAATTTAACTATCTCTCTTCATATAATATTGTCTATGTTCACATTTTTACTGTTATGCATATTAGTCTTTACTTTTAATTATTTCCCATAAGCTAGAATGATTCGTGTTAAATTACTGAATTAAAGGTTATGGACATTTCTATTGCTACTGAAGTACAGTGCCAACAACATGCTTCAAAGGAAGCTGTATCTTTCATGGTCCCCCAGCAACATTGTTTCATCAGCACTGTGTATGACTCCTTCTTGTTTAAAATCACATTTCTTAGATTCCTAGCAAGTTTAAACATTTTCCATATGCCTATATTTCCTTTGTGAACCATGTTTTTGTATTATATATGCCCATCATGGTTTTCTTACTGGTTTGTCATCCTCTGCCTGTCTCATTTACTCTGAATACATTTTCTAGTTGTTATTTACCCCCATGGGAGTATTTTTTCCTCCCTCTCCACCAATACACACCTTTTTAAGCTCCGTAGTTTGGAATTTGGTCAAATTACTTCTTTTTTCTAATTTCTTCCATCACTTCTATAAGGAATCCCCAAAATCACTTTACTCCTAGTTTTATTTTTCTACTTAACCCTCTAAATCATGGGTAAGGAATATGTCATCTCTGCGTGCCTTCAAAGAACCTTTCTCTTTAATATTCCTGATTGAGAGATAAATTGCAAAAAAAAAAAAAAAATACTACCATTACCGTAATTTTAATAGTATCTATATAGACTATTCAGCCAATCAATATATACAAAAGAGTGAAATAATACTCTATAATGAAAGAAAAGACAATGGCACAGAATTGGTTTGCTTCTTTCTATTATAAAAATATAAATCATAATGTTTAAGAAAATCTGTTTTTGCTGACAAACCCAATTTAATGTCCATAATGAAGTCATACAAATTCTTTTTTGCATACATAACCTACAGGGTAGCAATCTGGATAATACTGTGTTATTCATTTTTAGAAGTCATAGTCCATAGATCTGTTACTCACAGAGTTCTATACTGTGGAAAGAAGCATTACTGAATAATTTATTACAATTCACACCATAACACTGCTATATAATAATTCACAGACACAACACAGCCACTTTTATTATAATGATGCCTTGGTATGTTTGTTTGGCAAGGTTTTTTGTCAGTCATCAACTCTTCAACAGAAAAATATATTATGTCTATACAATTTATAGATTTAACAACCAAAATATTGCCTAGTAAAAAGCAGACAAGTTTTATTCCTCTTTTCCAGCTTGAGTAATTGCAATTATATTTTGTTGCAGAGAAACAGTCAATCAGGCCAAAAGGCTTACTACAATCAAAAACATAATACGTGTGCCCCTTTGAATGATAGCACATTTATGCACAGTACCTGTCAATATAATTTGCATTTGAAAACCTATGAAGACACAGTTAAAATGACAGCTCTGGAAATTAATCTGAGTGGCGAGAATGGCAGCACAGGTTTTATTTCACTCTAATGGTTACAGCTTTTACCTATAAATGTATGACTATGGCAAATAATTACTGGTAACCCTATCCTGTGTATTTTGGGAAAGTTGTACCTCCTGAAACATAAGTAGTCCAGAAAGATAATGGAAAACATGTAGGAATATTGTTTTCATATATAACTGACCCTTCGATGATACAGATTTGAACTGTGCAGGTCCACCTATAACATGGATTTTTTTTTTTCCAGTAAATACAGTGCAGGACTGTAAATGTAATTTCTTTTCCTTATGATTTACTTAATAACATTTTTCTCTAGCTTCCTTTATTGCAAGAAAGCAGTATAGAACATACATAACACAAAAAACATTTATTACTTGACTATGTTATTGGTAAGGCTTCCAGTCAACAGCAGGAGGTCAGCAGTTTGGGGGGAGTCAAAAATTACATAGATCTTTCAACTGCATGGGGGGGGGGGGATGCTCCTAACCTTCTGTGTTGTTCAATTTTCCACTATGTGGATTTTATGGTTTAATTATGTTAATTCTAATTTAAGTTAATAATTAATTGCTTTAAAATAATTTACTATTACCTATTTAAGAAAATAAATTTAAGAGGGATGCCTGGATGGCTCAGTTGGTTGGGCTCCCGACTCCTGGTTTCAGCTCGTGTCTTGAGTTTGGGGACTTGGGATCAAGCCCCATGTCGGGCTCCCCATCAGCTAAGTCCGTTAGAGAGTCTCTCCCCCTCCCTCTGCTCCCCAGCCCACTCCCTGTCCCCCTCTCACACACACTCACTTTCTCAAATAAAATATTTTTTAAAAAATTGAGATAAGCTTCTTTAACAACAAATAAATGTAGAAGGTACATGATTTGCATGAAGCCATCAACTTTTTCTTTTCATGAAGTATAATTAACATATATTATTTTATTAGTTTCAGGCTACAGCAGTGATTCAACACCTATATACATTTCAAAATAAACATTCAGTATAGTCACCACCAGTCACCATACAAAATTATTACATTATTATTGACTATATTCTCTATGCTGTACTTTTCAAACCAGGAACTTGACTTTAGAACCACAAGTTTGTATCTCTTAATCCCCTTTTACCTATTTCACCCATTGCCCCACAGCTGTCCTCTCTGGCAACCACTAAAGTGTTTTGTATTTATGAGGCTGTTTCTGTTTTTGTTATTTTGTTTTTTAAATTTCACACACAAATGTGAAATCATATGGTATTTCTCTTTCTCTTACTCACTTCACTTAGCATAATACACTCTACATCCATCCATGTTACAAAAGGTAAGATTTCATCTTTTTTTTTAAGGCTGAGTCATATTCTATTGTATGTATACCACTTTTCCATTATCTATTCACCTATCAATAACCACTCAGGTTGTTCCCACATCTTGGTTATTGATATAATGTTGCAATAAACATAGGGGTTCATGTATCTTGAGGCCTGTTTTATTATAAACTTACAACAGTTTTTGCTGTATCCTAAAGGTTTTCTGAACTGTTGTGTTTCCATTTTCATTTGTCTCCAGGTGTTTTTTTATTTCCTCTTTGATTTCTTTGTTGGCGTAATGTCTCTTTAGTAGCATGTTGTTTAGTCTCGATATGTTTGTATTTTTTCCAGTTTTCTTCTTGCAACTGATTTCTAATTTCATACTGTCACTGCTGGAAAGATGCTTGAATAGAATTTCAGTCTTCTTAAATTTATCAAGACCTGTTCTGTGGCCTAACATTTGATCTATCCTAGAGAATGTTCCATGTGCACTTGAAAAGAATGCACATTCTGCTGTATCTGGATGGAATGTTCTATACATATCTATTAAATCCACCTGGTCTAATGTGTCTTCCAAAGTTATTGTTTCCTTATTGATTTTCTGTCTGGATGATCTATTCATGCATGTAAGTTGGGTGGTAAAGTCACGTATTATTATATTATTGCCAATTTCTCCCTTTATGTCTATTAATAATTTGTTTTATATAGTTAGGTGCTCCTAAGTTGGGTGCATATTTACATTATATGCTCTTATTGGATGGATCCCTTTATCATTATGTAACACCCTTGTCTCTTTTTACACTATTTGTTTTAAAGAGTTTTGGTGGATTTTTTTTTTTTTTTTTGCCTTATACAAGTTTTGCTACCCTGCCTTTTTTCCCCCCACTTTCTTTTACATGAAATATCTTTTTCCAGCTCTACAATCTGTCTGTATGTGTCTCTAGGTCTGAAGTGAGTCTCCTGCAGACTGCATATAGACCAAGATTTTTTTTTTAATCGGCTCGATCACCCTATGTCTTTTGAATGGAGCACTTACTTCATTTAAATTTAAAGTAAATATTGATAGGTATGTCTATTGTTTTTATGTTAATTATTTTATGGTTGTTTGTCTAAGATGTTTCTCTGTTCCTTTCTTCTTCTTTTGCTCTCTTCTTCCCTTGTGATTTGATGAGTTTCCTTAATGTTGTGCCTGGACTCCCTTCTCTTTACTTTTTATGTATCTATAATAGGATCTTGGTTACCATGAGGTATATATATAACATCCCATATATACAGCAGTCTATATTAAGTTTTTGGTTGCTTACGTTCAAACACATTCTAAAAGCAATAGATTTTTACTACCGTGTCCACATCTTTTGTATATATTGTCATATTTTACATCTTTTATTTTGTGTATCCCTTAACAAGTTTTTGTTGATTTTACTACTTGTGTCCTTTAACCTTCACACTAGCTTTAAAAGTGATTGTAAAAGTGATTCCTTTATTATATGTTTACTATAATTACCAGTGAAATTTATCCTTTCATAATTTCCTTACTTCTAGTTATGGCCTTTTTTTTTTTCTGCTTAAAGAAGTCCCTTTTATATTTCTTGCAAGTTTAGGTTATACTCCTGTTGTTGCAGTTTAAGTTCAGTGGTGAGGAACTCTTTAATTTTTGTCTGGAAACACTCTCTCTCCTTTAATTCTGAATGATATCCTTTCTGGGTAGAGTATTCCTGGTTGTAGGTTTTTCCTTTCATTTTAGAATATAACATATCACTCCATTCTGGCCTACAAAGTTTTTGCAAAAAAATAAATTGATAACCTTACTGGGTTTCCTTTATACCTAACTACTTGCTTTTCTCTTGCTGCTTTGAAGATTCTCATATCTTTAATTTTTGATGTTTTAGTGTTCCCATGTCTTGGTGCAGGCCTTCTTGGGTTCATCTTATTTGGAGCTCTCTGCGCCTTCTGGACCTGCATGTCTGCTTCCCTCTCCAGATTAGTTAAGTTTTTACCTACTACTTCTTCAAATAACTTTTCTGCCTCTTTCTCTGTCTCTTCTTCCTCTGAGGCCCCTATAATGTAAATGTTAGTATGCTGGTATTGTCCCAGAAGCCCCTTAACCTATCCTAAAATTTTCTTCTTTTCTTTTTTTCCCTTCTTTTTTGCTGTTTAGCTTGGGTGCTTCCCACTACCCTGTATTCCAGATATCTGTTCTTCTGTATGCTCTAATCTGCTGTTGATTCCCTCTAGTGTATTTTTCATTTTACTTACTGTATCCTTCAGCTCTAATTGGTTCTTTTTTATATTTTCTCTCTGAGTTTATCCACACTTCGATCAAGTCCGGTGAACATCTTTATGACCACTACCTTGAACTCTTTTTCAGGTAGATTGCTTACCTCTCTTTCATTTTTGTCTTGTTTTTTCGTTTGGGACATATTCCTCTGTCTCACTTTGTCTGACTCTCTGTTTCTAAATATTAGGTACATCAGGTACATCTCCTGATCTTAAAAGCAGTGGCTCTATGTAGAAGGTGTTCTGTGGTACTCAGGAGCACAATCTCTCCCCTGTCACCAGAACCAGGCACTCCAGAGTGTCCCCTGTGTGGACCACATTGCACCCTCCTGTTCTGATTGTGCTGCTAATGCCACAGGCATTTGGTGGGTGGGCTGGACCTCAGCCTGGCTGTCTGCAATGATCAGCCAAAACTGTTGGGGCGTAATGGTGAGCAGGCACAGCTGGCTGGGAGGCCCAGCTATAGCTGCTGCACACGTGACGGCCTGTGGGACTAGCCCACAGCGCAGGAGCTGAAAAGTGTCAGAGAGTGGTGCTGGCTCCCCCACCACCGTAGGAAGCAGGTGTTTTGGAGGGGTGCCAGTCCCAGCTGGGACCACCCACCAGGTGTGGCAGGGTGGTATTTGCTTTGAGGGGATACTTATCCCCATGAAGGCCACTGCCAGCTGAGGTACTTTGGTGGGGTGTCTGCTGTGACAGAAGGGTTGGGTGGAACACGTCTGCAGGGGAACGAACACAAGGGAAGGGTGAGCAATGCCAACAAGATAGATGGAGATTGTTAGGACTAACCCCCACCAGTGTCCAGCCACCTAGGATAAAGGAAGGCAAGAAAAATAGCACCTGCCAGCACTTACGATCCTAAGGAACGCTCCTACAGATCCTTGCACCTCTAGCACACACACTAAAATTAGTCAGTAAATCTCCTTCACATACAACCCAGGCACTTTTCAAACTGTTACTTCTGAGCTGAGTGGACTACTTCTTCTAGTCCACTAAATGATATAGCACGTCATTTAAGTGTGCTTTAAGTCTTGGTTTCTTACAGCCCTCCAGCAACCCTGGGGTTATGTCACTGAATTTTAAAGCCAGACATTAGTGGGGCTCATCTTGCCAGTGCAGATCCCTAGGGCTAGGGTGTACTTGATCCCCTACCACCTCAGGGAGGACCTCCAAGAGTTCCCGTGATACCCCTCCCACCTGTGGGTTGCCACACTACAGGTCTGGTCCCCAACCACATCTCTACTTCTTCTACCATTCTCAATGTGGCTTCCACTTTATGTCTTCAGCTGTGGAAGATTTGTTCTGCTGTTACAGGTCTCTGTAGGATGAGCTACATTACATGTAACTATTGCCTCAGGTGTGTCTGTGGGAGGAGGTGAGCCCAGGATCCTCCTACTCCGCCATTCCCCTGCTCTCTAATATCAACTATTCTTTAAGTTTCCAAGTCAGGTGCTTTTAAAATTACGGAGAGGATGCTTTTTAACTTTCTGACAAATTTAAGAAATAGGATCATTATTTAAATGTAAAGGTATAATTTATTTCCCAACTCTTGCCAAAAAGGCTAACGGTCTTATAAGAGACCTTACACAATTTGACCATTAAAATATAAAACTGGGACACCTAGGTGGCTCAGTTGGTTAAGCGGCTGCCTTTGGCTTGGGTCGTGATCCCAGCACCCTGGGATAGAGTCCCGCGTCAGCCTCCTTGCTCAGCGGGGAGCCTGCTTCTCCCTCTAACTCTGCCTGCCACTCTGTCTGCCTGTGCTCATTCTCTCTGACAGACAAATAAATAAAATCTTTAAAAAAATAAAATAAAACAAAAAATAAATAAAATATAAAACTGAACAGCAAACCCAGAGAACAACGGTTCTTTATCTTAGGGGCAAAGGGTCGAGGTCATCAAAAACCCAAAGATCCTTCCCCAGATTGCCACATGCACATTTTACCTATAATTTCAGGAGGTGAAGCTGATACATAGAGAATGGATTAAAAACTCAGGCCCCAGAGAACTAGAAAAGAAATTATCCATTGAAAAGCCTAGGCTACTAAAGTTACTATAATTAAAATGAAATATAATTCCAAACTTCCTTGCAGCCAAAGTAAATAAAAAGCACAATGGGCTAAATAATTCTCAATAGCTAATAGAAGGAAGTGTGCCAGATCATAAGGGAAATCTGTCTGAAACTAAATCCTTAAAGAATTTGTCATATGAATTCCTATAAAGGAAATACTGAACATTATATAAGACAATGTATTCACAAATACTTTGGAGATGAAGAAATATTTTTCAATGATAAAACCTGAGGGAATGATATAGGTTTCCCCCCATTATTCAAAAGTAGAGCATTCCTACGAAAACTTTTGCAAGCTGAAATGATGTAAAGAGCAATTACCATTAATTTATATAGAAAAACTGTTGAGTGCTCCTATACCCTCCCCCCAAAAAACCTCTCCCAAGGTTTTCTGATACCTTATGACATACTCTGCTAACAGATGCACGAAATAAATTGAAATAAAATACAGATGCTCACAGACACATTTCAAAGCTATGGCAACTTGATGCTGAGTATAGTTCCCAGAAAGAAATTTGGTGGAGCCTCTATCACTGCTGGGGTGCATCCTGCTTCTATAAGGGCTCAATGCAAAACAAACATTGAATGCTGTTTTTGATTTTTACCTTTTTTCATTAAAGCAAAAATCCTCTTCAGATTTCTACTTGTAAAAACAGGTACTTTCTTTCATAAAAGTGAAATTGCATAATGCAAACTTTCAAATGGTGGGGAGGATGGATACCTATACTAAAATATAGGACTAACTAGCTTTCTGATGATCTGGTCTAATTTAAGCTTATGACCACTCTCCAGTTTCATGCGAATCACAGCCTCTAATAAAAATGAGAAAATTTTTGCTGACCTAGTCTCAGAATCCTCAAAGCAGCAACTTTCCATAAATTGGAGTAGACATTTGAAACCTTTATATGTGACACAAGAATGTAAGAGAGAACCAAAAATCAGAATGGAAGCACATTAAGAATATAAGAAATCGAGCCAGTCTGATTTTGAATCCTGACTCATCTACTTTAATAGCTGTGTGCTTTTCTAATTGTGACTAAACTGCAGGTTCTCATCTGCAAGGTTGTCATAACAACAGTCCTTACTCTCAATAGAACTGTTGAGAATCCAATGAGTTTATATAAAGCACCCAGAACAGTGTTTATTGACCTACCTACAACTGTGAAGGTTAAATAGCCATTAAACGTGGTCTGAAATGTAACTTATTAGCTACTAGGCAATCCCTCAAGAATATATATTTTTTAAACTTTAAGTTAATATTAAAGCCTTTTTAACTATCAGATTCAATTAAAATGACCAGCTTTTTACTTAATGTAGATACTTACTGTCGAGATCACTAGAATACCTCATCTTGGCTAATTAACTACAACCATCCTGAATCAATTCCTTGCCTCCCACTTGTTCTCTGCGGCCAAAATTTTAGGAAGTTGTAAAATAAATTAAGCAAACTTTATAGAAAATGGATTGATTAAAGAATTATTTCTCTGTATCTATCTTACTGAATGTCCAGTATTTTTTTTTATATGTATATTTACTTGAGAGAGAGAGTGCAAGGAGAGGACCAAAGGGTAAGGGAGAACAACTCAAGCTGATTGCACACAGAGCACAGAGCCTGACTCCACAACCCTGAAATATTTAACCAACTGCGCCCCCCAGGCGCCCAGAGTGTTCAGTATTTTGCAAAGCCATTTGTTGTCAAATGTTTCCATTTGCTTCAGATCTGTTGATCAAGTTCATCTTTAATTTATGTGAAAGTACAGCAATGTTATATCTTACTTTACCTTACTTCATTAGGGTCTAAAGTCATTATAAAAGGCAAAAATTGCAGAGTCAAAATTAAAATAACCTCTGAATACCTCTCAAGTCAGCCTATAAAGTATTATCGCTCAGGAAGGCCAAAAAAGCCAGTTTTTTTCTAGCACTGTTCAGATACCTATCCATTCAGCTGAATACTAGAAGAAATAGCTGATCTGTTCAAGAAAGACCAGACACAATCAAGAACTGAAAGAACATCTTCCAACTCTCACTGAGAAACTCACATTCACTTATTAGAAAGACAGGAATGGCTGAATGACTCCCCTATACTTTTATTTCCCCCAGGCACGTTCCCCTCCTTCTTTAAGGGACACTAAGTATACATAGTTGAATTACAGAAGTTAAAACAAGATGTAATGCATGTGAGAGAATATCTGCACTAAAAATTCTAAAAGTGGTTCTGATGCCAGGCAACTTCAATGTTTATGTCTTACATATTAATTGTATAATGTGGCAGTCTTTTTTGAGGTTTCCATATGCAAGCTGATCAGAAGATGTTTTTGTGTTGAATGCTCTAAATTTTTTTTTTAAGATTTTATTTATTTATTTGACAGAGATCACAAGTAGGCAGAGGCAGGCAGAGAGAGAGGAGGAAGCAGGCCCCCCGCTGAGCAAAGAGCCCAATGTGGGGCTCGATCCCAGGACCCTGGGATCATGACCCGAGCTGAAGGCAGAGGCTTTAACCCACTGAGCCACCCAGGCGCCCCAAGTGCTCTAAATTTTTAATTTTCCATTTGGCAGGCAGAACTCATATTCTGTGGAACAATTTGAAAGTTACCTGTTCCCCTTAATTCCTTCCTTCCATCAGGGATTATACTGGGGAATTATTTTGCAGCCTTAGAGAAATTCCTTTCCCATCTATAAAACAAAGAGGAACACCAGTGAGGATATGGAGTAATTCAGACCATGTTGCCTCATGATGATTCCCATATTCAAAGAGATTCAGATGTCTGTCATTAAGGCAATCAGCTGATCAAAGCATCTACAGAATATGTGTGAAGCTGGGGTATATCAGGCCAATCAATAATTGCTTATTTGATTAAAAAAAGGGATTCAACTATAAAGAAAAGGGCAATACTTCTATACTTCTGCAATAGAGAGAAATGAGGATAAAAAGTATTAGAATTGGGAACTGGAGGCAAAAATATACTTGCTTGGCATTCTACTAAAGCTTTATGCTAATCAAAACTTTTACGCTGCAATACTATCCTTTTTTTTTTAAAGATTATTTATTTATTTGACAGACAGAGATCACAAGTAGATGGAGAGGCAGGCAGAGAGAGAGGGAAGCAGGCCCCCCGCCGAGCAGAGAGCCCGATGCGGGACTCCATCCCAGGACCCTGAGATCATGACCTGAGCCGAAGGCAGCTGCTTAACCCACCGAGCCACCCAGGCGCCCCGGCAATACTATCCTTTTAAACATTAAAGGGGCACCTGGGTAGTTCAGTGGGTTAAAGCCTCTACCTTCAGGTCATGATGCCAGGGTCCTGAGATTGAGCCCTGCATCAGGCTCTCTGCTCAGCGGGAAGCCTGCTTCCCCCACTCTCTCTCTGCCTGCCTCTCTGCCTACTTGTGATCTCTGTCAAATAAATAAATAAAATCTTTAAAAAAAATAAAATCAAATACAACACTAAGATTTTTACAACTTAGAGTTGCTATTTGGGTAAAAGACAAAAAACCAAAATGAACTTACAAGTGACTTTTTACAAGTTACTGTTTCTCTTTAGTAAAAGGGGAAGGGAAGAAAGGAGTAAATATCAGTAGAATTATTTTAGAAATTAATTTCTGGGGGAGAGGTGCAGCGAGAAGAGCCTTTGCAAATAAGCCTCTAAATTCAGCCTACTTTCAACAAAATTCTATTTCAATACTCTGTGAAAGAACTCTTCTTTAGGCCCAAATGTCTCTGCTTAAAAAATTATATATTCATTGATATAAGTAAAATGTAACCACACTATACTCTGATTTAAATATCAGATAGTAATTAGATATTACTATAACTGAACAATATTATAAAGCCAGGCAAGTTTTACAATATTTCAGCAAATAAATTATTTTACTTTTTATATTCTTTGGGAACTGGCTTTTTTGAAAAAAGTAAAAAGAATAGAGTCTAGAAGTCTTCCTCTGTGGTTATTTTTCACTTAATAAATAGTGACCAGGGGCACCTGGGTGGCTCAGTAGGTTAAGCATCTGCCTTCAGCTCAGGTCATGATCCCCAGGTCCTGGGACTGAGCCACATCAGGCTCCCTTGCTCAGTGGGGAGTCGGCTTTTCCTTCTCCCTCTGCCTGATGCTCCCCCTGCTTGCACTCTCTCACTGTCTCTGTCAAATAAGTGAGTAAAATCTTAAATAAATAAATAGATAGATAGATAGATAGATAGTAGTAACTTAGGAGTGCCTGGGTGGCTCAGTCAGTAGAACGTCTACCTTTGATCAGGTCATGATTCTCAAGTCCTGGAATCCAGCCCTACTTCAGGCTCCTTCTCCCTCTCCCTCTGCCCCCCACCCACTTGTTTTCTCTCTCTCTCTCAAATATATAAAATCCTTAAAAATAATAAATAGTGACTGAATGCCTAGTAAATGCCAGGCAATTATCCAGGTGGTTTGTTAGGCACTCTCATGTAATTCTTGGGGAAGACACACATTACCACTATGGCTTAAAAAGAAGAAAAGATTTAATAAAATGCTTCATTTTAATTGATTATAACCAGGTAGTCTATGCTCAAAATTCACTTTATGGCCTATTTTGAACAACTTGTGCGTAGACACTCGCCTGAAGTTTCTTGCTCCTCCTTTTGAAATCTGCCTTTTATTTATCCATTCATCCATTCATTTAACTATAATCACCCAACCATGCATATAACAGCTGGGGAGTAGAATGAAAGATGTTAGGGCACCTGGGTGGCTCAGTGGATTAAGCCTCTGCCTTCGGCTCAGGTCATGATCTCAGGGTCCTGGGATAGAGCCCCACATAGGGCTCTCTGCTCAGCAGGGAGTCTGCTCTCCCCCCCGCCGCCCCGCCTGCCTCTGCCTACTTGTGATCTCTCTCTTCTGTCAAATAAATAAATAAAATCTTAAAAAAAAAAAAAAGAATGAAAGATGTTCTTATGTAAATATGCAAAGACAGACCCTGAATTTAAAGAGGCAAGGTTTTTCCTCACTTTAGAAAGGTCAAAAAGGAAAAAACCAAGTATGTGGTAGATCTAATGAAAGGTATAAGGTGTTTAGATAACAGATATGCAAGTGCCCTTTAAAACAGTAAAACTCTATTCTAATGTAATACATAATTACTAAACAAAACTGCTTGATTACTATGATGACTTCAATAATTCATGTTATTATTATGGTATCAAGGGTCCTCTGCTAACCTGAATTGGTACATTTGAGAATAACTTAAGGCCTGTAATACTTTTCTTTGATAAGTTTAGTTGTAGCATTTAAAGATATTCAATACTCTGTGCCAGTTCAGTCAAGTCACAAAAAATTATATCCTGTGAGGCTTTCTAGTCATTTGTTATGATTTAGTAAAAAGAAAATGGGATTTAAACAATTTAGGGAGGGGGGCCTTGGTGACTCAGTCGGTTAAGCATTTGCCTTTGGCTCAGGTCATGATCCTAAGGTGGTAGGATCGAGACATGCGTCGGGCTCCCTCTCAGCAAAGAGCCTGCTTCTCCCTCTCCCTCTGCCTGCTACTCCCCCTGCTCGTGCTCACACTCTCTCTGTCAAATAAATTTTTTAAATCTTGAAAAAAAGCCTTTTTAAGAAAAATTAGGCATTCTAGTCTCTATTATCTGAAAAACGTTAAGAAGGCACTTAAAATCACCCATGGAAGGCATTACTACCACTGGCCAGCCTCACACATTACTATGTTATTTACTAATTTTCTCTGTATGTTTTCCTCTTGGAAGCATTGTTCTAGTACTCAGCTATAATAAACAAACCCAGTATAGTTAATTACGCTGCTACACAAATAATAAAAAGTTGGCCCTTTTCCACTTTGTAAAAATCTTCCTTAAGGAGGCTAATGAACACCGATACTGAAAAGTCCACTGCACAGATATAACTTATTATAAAGGAAATTATATTAGAAAATATACAGAAAGATAGACAATAGTCAGTCTTTATATACAAATAATATATGCAAATATAAATTTGTTAACATATAGTGACAATTACTAAGTGTCATTGAATCTTGGTTAAAATTTCTGTACAAGGCATATTTATCTTCAAGTTTCTATGTTAAAAAAACTAACCATGTTTAAAATATCTCCCATGGGGCGCCTGGGTGGCTCAGCGGGTTAAAGCCTCTATCTTCGGCCCGGGTCATGATCCCAGGACCCTGGGATCGAGCCTCGCATCGGGCTCTCTGCTCAGTGCAGAGCCTGCTTCTCTCTCTCTCTCTCTCTGCCTGCCTCTCTGCCTACTTGTGTTCTCTGTCAAATAAATAAATAAAATCTTTAAAAAATAAATAAATAAAAAATAAAATATCTCCCATGTAACAATTCATGTTTTGTTTTTTCCATTTAAAACTCAGGGTATATGTTTTTTCCACCTATTAAAGCCTCCCTTAATAGATTAATAAAATTAGATTAAATGAGATTAAGTGCTGCTCAGGTTTAAGAAAAAACAAACAAACAACACCCTTTGGTATCAGAAGGAAAAAATCATCAGGGATGTATCACTGATACACAGGGGCAGCTAAAATATCAAGTGAAAATGAATGAATATGCAGGCTAAAAAAGTCCTGAAGCATCATAATTTTCATATAAAAGGTAAAATATTGGGATGCCTGGGTTGCTCATTCAAGTTAGGTGTCTGATTCTTGACTCAGCTCAGGTCATGATCAGGGTCATGAGACGGAGATGAGTAGATGTTTAGGGCTACGTGCTCAGTGCTGAGTCGGCTTGAGATACTCTCTCTCAGGCTCCCTCTGCCCCTTCACCCACTTGGTCTCTCTAAATCAATCAGCTGATAAAATATTTTTTAATGTAAATATTCTCTAAATTGGTATCAGGTGGAACAAGATTTGCTACATCCTTTTTAAGAATTTTAAAGAGAACTATTTGATTTTAAAAATTCATCATTAAAGCCCTAAGGCCAAGAAAAAGACATATCAGTTGTAGACAACTGATTTTAAATTTTCAAAATATCACAGAGCTATTCGGAAGTTCAATCTAACCAATGCTTGCAAATAGGTTATGAATTTGCCAAAATGATTATGCCAATACTAATGACAGAACAACTTTTTGCTGTGCCACAAAATAGTATTATTTTGAACATTAAATAAATTATTTTCCTAAAGCCATAACAACCAAATGGGTATATGATGCTTTTCAGAGAAAACTCAGAATATCATATATGAAACAAAAAGTCAGAGAAAAGCTGCGGGAAGGGGGTCAACATCCAGGGTAAAGGACCCAATATTTGAAGTCTGATAGGAAATCTGAGGCTCAGAGATTGAATAAACATATTCAGAAATTTGACACTGTAATACTTGCCATTACAGAACCGCTGGGAGCCTAAAGAGATGAAGATGAGACCTGATACAAAAATAAGCACTCAACAAAGGATGATATATATTTTTTTAATTTATTTATTTGACAGAGAGAAATCTCAAGTAGACAGAGAGGCAGCCAGAGAGAGAGAGAGAGGGAAGCAGGCTCCCTGCTGAGCAGAGAGCCCGATGCGGGACTCGATCCCAGGACCCTGAGATCATGACCTGAGCCGAAGGCAGCGGCTTAATCCACTGAGCCACCCAGGCGCCCCAACAAAGGACGATATTTTAAAACTGTCCATATTACTGTCTCTAGAACAAAGAATTTTGCTCACCAAAAAACCAAACAACTAGAAGAGTGTCCTCTGAACGTTTTCTTTGCAGTTCCCTTTGTTTGAACTTCAATAGTTATTTGAAATCAATAGTTATTTGATCTTCTTTATATTTCTATTCAGTGATAACTATTTTCAAGCAAAGCAGTTATGGCAAGTTATAAGAAACTTGGAGGTTTTAATTGCTTTTATTAACCAATTTATTAGCCTAATAACACTTTAATGGCAATAATTCAATTTTTCTCAGAGACTTGCAAGTTAGTACAATGTACTGCTTCAATCCTCAATATGATAATTATCCTTGATATCCACCTGCAAAGTGCTCCATAGTGTCAAGAGAATGAAATGATCACCTTCTAAATCATAAAGAACCTAGTAAAATGGTGAAGGCTGTCATTCCATGACATTTGTATTCACAAGCAAAGAGTGTAGAAACAATTTCAAACACATTTCCATAAACACAACAAAACAGTCTTTCTGTTTCAGTATACATCTGTCTTGGTGGGCTACTCAACACTGTACTTCAAAATACAAGGTAAAAGGATGTTGTTACTCTAACCTCACCTGAAGAATAAAGCTTGATGTAGACTAAGGCTCTACAACAGATCTTTATTTGTATAAGAATAATATCCAATCATGTTTTTTAAAAAACAATTTAAAAAGCCATCAGACTGGGGGAGAAGCATGAATGAAAGAGAAAATAAGGGAGGCTTAAAGAGTACTAATAATGTCCTGTTGTCAATAATATGCAATATATTAAACACTTAGATGATCAGTGCCTTTAGTATACCAACTATCTAATGGGAGAGAATAGACAATACTCAAAATCGTAAGTAAATGTTAGGTGTTTAGTGCTGTGGGAAGAGAGTAAAAATGATTGGCGTGCTGAGATAACTCTACCAGAGTAGGCTCACTGAGGGGACATTTCAGGTCAGAGACTAAGTCATGCAGCTATTCAAAGGAAGAGCAATCCAAGCAGAGGAAATCACCACTATAGAGACCCTGAGGTGAAAGCATGTTTGGTATGTTAGAAGAATAGGAAAGAGACCAATGTAGCAGGAGCAGAGTAATCAAGAGAATGTAAGCTGAGGTCAGGGAGATAAAGAGGGACCTGATCACTTCCTGTTCATTGTAATGGGAATCCAAGGAATAATATGAACTGACTTTCATTTTAAAAGGATCATTCTGTCATACTAAGAAAAGACTATAGAGAAGGAAGGACAGAAGCAGAAAGACCCACTGGGAAGCTGTAACAATTCATTCAGGCAAGAAATGAAGATGGCTTGGACCAGAATAGTAACAATGGAGGAAGTGAGAAGTGGTTAGCCTCTATGCGTACTTTGAAAGTAGGTTTAAAGGCTTTGCTGAGGGAGCCTGGGTGGCTCAGTGGGTTAAGCCACTGCCTTCGGCTCAGGTCATGATCTCAGGGTCCTGGGATCGAGTCCCGCATCGGGCTCTCTGCTCAGCAGGGAGCCTGCTTCCCTCTCTCTCTCTCTCTCTCTCTGCCTGCCTCTCCATCTACTTGTGATTTCTCTCTGTCAAATAAATAAATAAAATCTTTTTAAAAAATAAATAAATAAAGGCTTTGCTGATATAATGGATGCAGAGTGAGAGAGAAAGAAAGGATGAATGAGAATCAAGGATGACCCCAAGATCTTGAGCCTAAACGGAAACATGGATTTGCTAATAACTGAGCAACAAAGATTGTGGATGAAGCAGATTCGTTAGAGGGAACAAGGAGTTAAGTTTTGGATTTGTTACTTGAGAGGTGTCAATTAAATATTCAAATAGAATGTTCAGCAGGGGGCACCTGGGTGCCTCAGCTGGTTAAGCAACTGCCTTCAGCTCAGGTCATGATCCCAGAGTCCTGGGACTGAGTCCTGCACTGGGCTCCCAGCTCCACGGGGAGTCTGCTTCTCCCTCTGACCTTCTCCCCTCTCATGCTCTCTCATTGTCTCTCTCAACTAAATAAATAACATCTTAAAAAAAAAAAAAAAAGAATGTTCAGTAGCTGCTCAACGTATTTCAGTAATAGTGTTTATTTTATGGACAGGTAATCAAACAAAATTTAAACAATAAAATTAAATATTAATTGTTAATATCTATTTGACTAATCAATATAATAAACTTTCACTATTATTAATCTTCATTTAATACATCTATATAGGGGCACCTGGGTGGCTCAGCCAATTAAACTTCTGCCTTCAGCTCAAGTTATGATCCCAGGGTCCTGGGATGGAGCTCCGCATCAGGGTCCCTAGTCGGCGGGGAACCTGCTTCTCACTCTGCCCCTCCCACTCTCTCAAATAAAAATTTGTGCTTTCTCTCTCTCTTAAATAAAAATTTTAGGAAAAAAAATTATATATATATATATAATGCTTCACCATTTAAAGGCCATAAAACGCTACCAAAAAAACAAACAAACAAACCTCAGTAAATACTAACATACTCCAACAGAATTATAATTTCATTCCATAGTCAGTTAAAAGTGAATATGGGCAAACAGAAAATACTTAGGCTACCCAGTAAGCTTAAATAATCACAGCTCAACAACACAGAGGGTTTAACTCACCCCTACAGCAGATGTATAATGCTTAGAGGTGAAAATGCCAAAGGATTTTGTCAAATTCCATCTGTAGTTTTCACTGCAGACATAGTAAATCCTGCAGATTCATAATGGCATTGTAAATATTGCTACTGTGCACCACAAAAACAAAACTATTTAATGACAGGTTTTCTCTCTTAACAAAATTATGGGATCATTACCATTTATAAAGGATAACATGGTAAAACTGGGACAGAGTATTTACAGTTAATGTTAGCACACTGCTATGCAGTTACATACTGTCATACACCAAGTATTACCTAAGTCAGCTGTTTACCTAGTAAGATTTAAAAAATTATTTTAATTGGCTACTGTATGCACCTAGCTTTAAAACAAATCAAAAATCAATTAAGCCCTAAAGAACTGCTAAGCTAAATAATTAAAACTTAAATAAACAGGAGAAATGTGGAGGTAAGACTATCAATGGAATAAATAAAAAATGGGTTCTCTTAAGCCACCCCACACCCCCATTCAATTTATTTGATTAGCATATCTTGTTATAAAAATGTTTTCATTTTGCTAAGTGAAAGAGCAAAAAGGCCACAACTTGTATGATTCCATTTATAAGAAATGTCCAGAATAGGACACATCAATGGAGACACAAAGTCAATCAGTAGTTGTCAGGAGCTGGTGGTAAAAGAGATTGGGAAATGACTGCTACCAAGTATAGGGTTTCTTTTTGGAGTGATGAAAATGTCCTGGAAATAACAGTGGTGATGGTTGCACACCTCTGTAAATACACTAAAACCATTAATTTACACAATTTAATAGGATCTATTTTATACTATTTTAATCATAATCATATAAAAGCCTAAAGTCCTTTATAGTACATTAGGTAAAAGCACTTCCTACACACTTCAATAACTCAACAGTTCTATATTAATCACTATATCACAGTATCATAAATGAAGTTCAAGATGGGATCCTAAGCTAGTAAGAAAATTTTAAACTCCATATACTCTGTTTCAGAAACACATTTTAGAAACACATTTTATAAGTGATAAAATACAAATTTTGTGAATATAAAGGGACACATTTCAGGTGTTCAATGAATTCACTCATGCAGAACACTTCATCTTCCAAAAAACATACAATTGGATAATTCTCCATCTTGCTGAAAATGTTTTCTTTTTCCAAGTACTTCAATAAGCCTACGTACTAGCTTTTAAAAACAGTCTTTTCCCCTGATATAGTCTGCCCTTAACCATTTAAGATTATATAACTCTATATTTATGCTATGCTTTAGCATTTTGGGAGCTTTCATATATATATATAATACACACACACACATATACATACTTGATCCTTTTATCTTATGAAGTTGGTGGAGTAAATTCAGTATAGATAAGAGACTTGTTCAGTTTCTTCTCAATAGCAGATCTCAGACTAAAATTCAGAGGTTCTGACTCCAATGAAAAGGTGCTCAGCAGGGGTGCACGAGTGGCTCCTTGAGTTAAAGTGGCTGATTCTTGATTTTGGTTCAGGTCATGATCTCAGGATCCTGGGATGGAGCCCTGAATAGGACTTTGCACTCAGCAAGGAATATGCTTCAGGATTTTCTCTAACTCCCTCTGCCCCCACATAACCCCCCCCCCCACCCAGCTTGCACGTTCATGCATTCTGTCTTTCAAATAAATAAATAAATGTTTAAAAAAAGAGAAAAAGGTGCTCAGCAGGTTTTAGTGAATAAAGAAAACTGCTTTATGAATTATTTACTACTTACATCATACTTCCATTATATACCAACTGATATGTTTATCAATTTATCTAATTGAGTCAACCTCACTTCAACAATTAAGATTTTTAAGCTTCTAGTCAAGAGGCCATACTTTACACTTATTCTATGTGACTATAGCACTGAGCACCTGTAGATGAACTGGCTAAAATACCAAATTATCCATGAACACAAAATATATTCATGGTTGTTGACCTGTATCATCAGGAAATAGAAACTAAACTAGAAAACAATCCCTCAAAATTTTACTCTTAAAATTATCCTCCCCCAGAAACTTGTATGAGAGCTTATAACCAAACTTAAGCTCATGTTATAAAGAAAAAATTAATAAATACATTGTATAGAAAAATTTTTAGCTTAAGCAGGAGCTCATACTTTTCAAAACTGATTACTCTCTCCTAAACTATTGACGGTGGTAGGCCCTGTTTTAAGATATAAGACCTAAAACAGGGGGCGCCTGGGTGGTTCAGTCAGTTAAGCGGCTACCTTCGGCTCAGGTCATGATCCCACTGGGATCAAGCCCTGCATCAGGCTCCCTGCTCATCGGGGAGTCTGCTTCTCCCTCTCCCTCTGCCTGCTGCTCTGCCTACTTGTACTCTCTATCTCTCTGTCAAATAAATAAATAAAATCTTAAAAAAAAAAAAAAAAAAGACCTAGAACAATGTACCGATCTGTGAGAATGAAGCAAAGTTACATTATGAAAGAAAGATATTTTAGCTGACAAAAAGCACAACCCCAATTAATGAATTTTGCAAACATGAAAAGCTGAGTTAATTTAGTGATACAATAGTCAGTGAAACCTCCTAATGAATTTTCTAATTGTTTTCCTTTTATTGACATTAACCCATTAACTGATGAGACTTCTACATACTGGTGAAAATGGAAAACCTTCATAAAGAGATACTGACAACCAAGCAATCTAGGGTCACACACAAGATATAGACATATATGCTTAGCTTTTTAAAGAAAAATAAAACATTCACCAGTTCTCTGCCCTAGTAACTGCATAAAAATATTTGAATGCTTATTATATGCAATATACCATATTGAGAAGATAATGAATTAGGTCTGCCATATACCTTCACCATCCTAAAAACAAGTGAAGGAAGTAAATGCATATAACCCTTATAAATATAGTAACTACATCAATATCTAGCAATTATTGACCCCTTGTGCACCAGGCACGACTTTTGAGTATCTTATATATGTTAACTCA
The DNA here is from genome assembly GCF_964662115.1 of Mustela nivalis. Classification (NCBI taxonomy): domain Eukaryota; kingdom Metazoa; phylum Chordata; class Mammalia; order Carnivora; family Mustelidae; genus Mustela; species Mustela nivalis. The sequence continues at coordinate 137,031,450 of NC_139020.1, read as the reverse complement.
TAATTCTCACACTAAGCTCTGCAATTTTACAGATGAAGAAAGGCAGAAAGAAGTTATATAACTAGACCAAAAAGTGTGTGCGTGTAGATACATCCTGAATACAACACATTAAGAAGTTTATACACCATGACCAAGTGGGACTTAACCCTGGGATGCAATGACAATTCAACATACTCAAATCAATAAATATGATACACGACAGGATGAAAGATAAAAATCCTATGTATACATATATGTATATACATATACATATACATATATATATGTAACCTAGGCAGTCTCTCCAGAAGAAACCACTATGCAACACTGCCTCTTTGACTCAGAGCAGCAGCTGCTATGGGTACACTGAGAGTAGAGAAAGTAATAGAACAGAGGTGATATTTGAGCTAGGCCTTGAAGTCCAAATGAAATGAAGAGAAGGCTATGCTTAAGCACATATGTAGGGAAAGGTTTTCCAAGTCTGCTACTTATCTTTGGCCTTTTCACACAAAGAACACAGGGAGGATTGGTGACAGACAGGCAGTCCATATATTCACAGGAAATGTTTGAGAGCACACTTAAGTCAACCCTGGCTTTAAGAGTAGCCTTTGCTGTTCTCCAAGTATAATATGCCTGACAGCTCTTTCTCCCTGGCAAAAATGAAGAGTGTATTCTGATCACACTTCTGTGTTCAAAGAGATAGGAGCTAGAAACAATAAACTGCCATACTATCAGCAATGACTTCTCTAATGAGAATACACTAGATGAAGAGAAAGACAATAATGACACACACACGACTGGCTGTGTTCAGTCCACAGTCATAGTCCAGCCATGAGTTCTCAAGTGTTCCTAATTAACCTGCCCCTGAGCCTGACTAGACAATATTCAGGTGGACAGAACCTTCCCCAGGGGAAAGCCTTCCCTCTTGAGCTCAATTAAAGAGTCTGGTTGAATAGGTAATATGAACAATCTTGGAAAATTACAAAAGAAATTACAGTTGGCCCTTGAACAATACGGGTTTGAAGTGCCGAGGTCCACTTACAAGATGAGCATTTTTTATAAAAACAGCATATTTTGTTTTTTATTTTCTTTTTTCTATTTACTGTAAGAACACAGAATATAATACATATAACATAAAATATGTGTCAAACAACTGTTTATGCTATCAGTAAAGTTTCTGGTCAACAGCAGGCTATTAGTAGTTAAGTTCTGGGGGAGTCAAAAGTTGTATGCAGATTTTCAACAGTGGAGGGGCTCAGGGGGATTTGATGACCCTAAACCCCACATTATTCCCGAGTCAACTGTGCTCTTGAAATTTCAATGCAACTTGATAATCTTTACTCATTTATTATTGTCCTGGTGAGAAGAGTAAGTAATTATAATCTTTTTTTTTTTTTTAAAGATTTTATTTATTTATCAGAGAGAGAGAGGGGGGAGAGAGCGAGCACAGGCAGACAGAATGGCAGGCAGAGGCAGAGGGAGAAGCAGGCTCCCTGCTGAGCAAGGAGCCCGATGTGGGACTCGATCCCAGGACGCTGGGATCATGACCTGAGCCGAAGGCAGCTGCTTAACCAACTGAGCCACCCAGGCGTCCCAGTAATTATAATCTTATTCCAGTTTTTATTCACTTGAAAATTTTACTCATGACCAATTTCAGACCTACTAAGAACTGAGTCCTCTCCCCCTGGTTTTTCCTCCTAGTCCCTAAATGACAAACTCCTCTGTCTCCTTCCTCTTTATTTGTCTCTAAAGGCTATGGTTTCAAACGGCTTGGTCTGTGTCCTCTTCTTTTACCATACCCTTTCTTTACATATATTCATCAATTTCTGTGGACTTAAGTACCTTTAAGATGACAACTTCAAATTGATAGTTTCAGCTCTCCAGTGCATGTTCAACTGCCTATCTGGCAACTTCATTTGGATGTCTCATATTTTACAATTAACATATCCAAAACAGAACACTTTTTCTTTTTTTTTTTTTTCTAAGTAAAAATGACCATGGTATAATTCTCATATTGGTAGATACATATCTTTGCTATATTAAAGACAAAAAAATTACTTTAAATTTTCAGACTAAAATGAACTCTCCCATAAATCAGCAACTTACCTATTTCACTTTATTTTTTCTCCATGCCCAGGCAAACAATTCAAGAGAATATTATAAATACTAATTTGTGCTTTAATAAACCTTGACAGATGCTTTGCCTAATTAAAGTTAACTCTATGTCTTTTGTTCAGATTAAGTTTAGTACTTTTTTCATATTCCATGAAGCTTTTATTTCAATAGGGAGCTAATCAAATCTATACCAGTCTGAAACCAGTAAAAAGGTCCTCAGTCTATCTAAGGTAGGGACGAAGATGGGGTAGGGGAGCATCCAACGTGCACCTAGAGAGAGGCGCTGGGCATTGTCTTGGAAGTACTGAGAGTAGGACCAAGCAGAGTAGGAACCAAACAAGGGTAGGGCAGGAAAGGCACTGCCTGGCAGGCTGAGCCTGTCTGCCTATCCCTACAAACCAGGCAGAGACTCCAAAGACTACTCATGCGGCCATCTGCACCAAAGTTAGTCGATACCTAATTCGGACTCCCTATGAACAAGTCCAGATCTTCACAGTGCTATCCATAGTTCCTGAGAAGAGCCAGCTGTAGGCACAGTATTACAGTCACATTGCCCTGGTGACACAGCAGCATCTGCAGATCATGTTGCTCCTACTTCAGACTCTTGATCTTGTCTGCCAAACCACTCCCACCAAGAATCTTCCGCATTTCAGAATAGGCACCACCATTTCCCCAACGACTCGAACCTGATAAATTCTCCCTTTCCTCTAACACCCCCCCCAACTCTGTCATCTATCTGTTTGTCAATTCTCTTTTAAAAAATATACCTCCAATCTCCCTCTTCACATCCTGACTGCTACCACCCTAAACCAGAATACCGGCCTCTCTTACCTGGATGACTATCACCTCCAATCTTACACCCTGCTCTTCTAGTCTAAAGCCAGAACAATCTTTATAACAGCCAAACTCTACTGGATTTGGCCCCAGCCTCATTTTTCAATATTGTGCTACAGCCTTCCTCTGCCCACTCCCCACTGTCCTTCAATTGAGCCACACCAGACTTCTTCCACTTCCCTGAACACCAGAGCACATACCTGCTTTAGAGTCTCCACACATGCAGATTGGTACACGAAGAGTTCTGCACACCTTATGCAGTTAGCACTTTTTCTTCATTTACTTCTCAGTTTGGATGTCACCTCCTTAGAAAAGCCTTCCAAACCCAAGGTACAAGTAGAATCCCTCTCTAAAACTCATCCTTTGTTTTCTCCATAGCAATTATTGTCTGTATGTCTCTATATCTGTTTTCCCTTTCTGTAAGGCAATTTTAGTTTTTTTTTAAATAAAAGTTCCCACCTATCTTCACAGATGAAACATCAAGTCCACAAAGACTATAGATCCCTTTTGTCTTGTTTATAACTGCAACCCCAGTACCCAGCACAATGCTGATCACATAATAGGCCCTTAGAAAACATCTGTTTAATGGAAAATGAATATTAATCTCAAATTATACTCTATTCAGCTTATTTTATTATTCATTTAACCTAGTAATAGTCATTTTTTGAATACACCAGTACCTTACACATTCTTACTCAAGAATGTAATGTTATTGTTTCCCAAGCCCCATTTTAAGCCTATTCATAGGCTTCCCTGTTAATCTCTAACCAGCTGCTTTTTATCAAACATGGAGGTTACAACTATCCTTGTGACAAATTCTTACCCCTTAACAATGTGGCAAAATGCATTTGTGCTCTATCCTACCCTAATTCTAATAAGCACTTAGAGATGCTTAACCCAAGCCCACAGGGATCAGTACCGCAGTAGACAAACCCTCCTTCCCAAGTCTCCAGTAGACTATGGGGTGTCAATCCCAACAGTTTTTGACTATGTATAACTTATAAAATCCATGTTGTAAAAACATAAATAACAACTTAAACCTGCCTAATCGCTTACCTAAAAAGTGTGCTTATTCAAATAGTCTCTATTTTGTAGATCAGCCAGAATTCTCCAGGTGAATTCCCAGCTAATGGGCCTGTCCATGGAGCTGAGGTCACTGGGTACATTTACATGTATGGGTCCAAATGAATGTACATGTGTCCAACTGAACATCTATCTCTAACTACCTTCTACATAGAAGACTGAAAGTCTGCTTAACCAAAATTTACCATCTCTGAAATCCACAGTAAGGAGTCCCCAAGAGGCTGATAATAGAGCTATACTCAATTTGGCTATGTCCTAACTCCTAATCCCTAACTTTTTTTTCTTTCTTTTTTTTTTTTTAAGTTGCTGGTATTAACTTGTTATTTTTATTATAACATTTCCTAAATGAATATAAACATAATGCCAACAATACATTTCTAGTATTTATAGTTCACAGATAAAAATACTAAAGTAAATACAAACACAGTAATGCATCTAATAAATTTTAAATTAATAGTGCTAGCTTCATATTTTGGACAACACTGTTTTGCTGAAACTAAATAAATTTCTTCTATATACCAATATCATGATTAATTCATCTGAGAATGCACACCGAAATGTACACCATGAATATTCTGAAAACAGAATTTTTTAAAAGTTGTTTCTTGTTTTAATTGCAGTATAGTTAACATACAGTTTTATATTAGTCTCAGATGTACAAAATAGTGATTCAACAACTCCATACATCGTTACTCAGTGCTCATCTTAAGTATACTCTTAACACCCTTCATCAATTTCACCCTCCCACCCACCTCCCATTTGAGATGCTTAATTTTAAAGCAGTACCCTCAGTTAAAGTTACTCTTTTTTCAACAAGAATATTTTTTACTTGAAGCATACTTCAGAATATATGGTTCTAGTATAAAAAACAGTGCATCAGTAAAAATATAAAAATATATTGTACATCTTCTTCAAGTACACACAGAATACCCTGGTTAAATCACATAAAAAGAACCATCTGGCTGGTTCAGTCAATAGAGCATGTAACGCTTGATCTCAGGGTTGTGAGTTCAAGCCCCTCATTCGGTATAGCATTCACCTAAAAAAAAAAAAAAATTATATATATATATATATATATATATATATATATATATATATATATATATATGTATACACACACACACACACACACACACTCTCTCTCTCTCTCTCTCAAACTCCTAATTTCTTAAAATGATGGCACCAGGGGAATGAAAGACTATCTCAAGTGCAGAAAACGATGACATTAGAAACCATGTGCAACTCCATTTCTATATAAAAAAATTATGTCACTAACCAATCCATTAACCCACACCTCTAGTGAGCTCAAAAACCAGATGGACTGTTTAACAGCTTTTCCCTGCTTGCAAGTTGGACACATCTAGCCTACACATAATTCAAAGAAGTAAAATAAATCAATTTTAGCGGGTTTTAGCTAATGACCATATGATCATTTTGATAAATACTTACTGTTTCATAACACCTATATTTACATATTTGAGGAGGCTACCCTAAATTTAGTACTTAAAACATTTTGTCCATTATAATATATTCAGAATACTATGTGATTCACGTTCAATGGTTTTTAAATACTATGTATTTTCACCTCATTCTACATATTTACTGACTTTCCATTAATACAGACTAAGAACAGAATAAGTCTGCTACATAAATATTAGAAACTACTTCCAATGCTACATTTGGAGTCCATTTTACCTTTCAGGCAAAGCTAACTTATAATGAGGTTCCTCTGGTATCACAATAACTAAAGCCACCTGGGAATAGTCCAAGGCATTTGGATAGTGCCAGAAGTGACTCACACCCCCTCAGATTTAGAACAAAGTGCATAAGGATTTGTTTCAGTGTATTAAGAAATCATCCAAGGCAAAATATCTATTATGAGAACTCTAAAAATTTCTAAAGCATCTGATAACAACGCAACAGGATAGTAAAAGATAATTACTTTGTCCTCTCTTAAAACCTATCTGCCCTGATGAATGGATAAAGAAGATGTGGTATGTCTACACACACACACACACACACACACACACACACACACACACACACACACAGTCATACACACAGCAGAATATTACTCAGCCATCAAAAGGAATGAAATCTTGCCACATGCAACAACATGAATAGAACTAGAGAGTATTATGCTAAGAGAAATAAGTCAATCACAGAAAGACAATTATCATATGACCTCACTGATACATGGCATTTAAGAAACAAAATACCTGAAGAAAGGAAAAAATAAAACAAGATAAAACCAGAGAGGGAGACAAACCATAAGAGACTCTTAATCATAGGAAACAAACTGAGGGTTGCTTCAGGGGTGGGTGGTGAAAGGTTGAGGTCACTGGGTGATGTACATTAAGGAAGGCACACGATGTAATGAGCACTGAATATTATATAAGACTGATGAATCACTGACTTCTACCTCTGAAACTAATAATATATTATATGTTAATTAAATTTAAATTTTAAAAATATATATTATTTAAAAATTAAATAAAAATGAACCTTCTTTAGGTGTGCCTGGGTGGCTCAGTGGGTTGAGACTCTGCTTTCGGCTCCGGTCATGATCCCAGGGTCCTGGGATCAAGCCCTGCATCGGGCTCTCTGCTCGGCAGGGAGCCTGCTTCCCCCTCTCTCTCTGCCTACTTGTGATCTCTCACTCTCTGTCAAATAAATAAATAAAATCTTTTAAATAAATAAAATATTTTTTTAAAAAAAATTAATCCTCTTTAGTTATTAAACCAAGGGTATATTGTTAGACTTAAGAATTACTATTACTGTATTTCTATAAGGTAATAAAATATTCCTTTGGGGGAAAAAAAAAAACCTGTCTGTCCCTTCTCCTACCTCACATCCCAATTATTGGCAAAGGAGGATCATAACACAGTGTAACATCATTTATAAACCAGGCTGTTGCCAGATATTTACTGAGGTGATGCACAAGGGCTTTGCAAGGAAGGGCAAATCTTTCATTTTAGATTGGAGAACATGTTAATTCAAAAAGAACTAACAGAGACTCCTCCTATTCCATCCTGCCTTACCCTACCCAAGGTGGTTAACTCTCAGGCTTCTATAGTTCTACTTTCCCAGATTCTAGGCCATCTTCTGCTGCCCTGGTAGGCTCAGATTAGTACCAGTCCCGATCTGCAGAACCCCTTACTACTTTGCCACCTGAAATCCGAAGACTACTCCATTTGCCTGCTAACTTGGGCCTAATACCATAATGTCAATTGCTGAAAACAATAAGCAGTCTTGCCACTCTTCAGAAACAGTCCTAGCTTCAGGCAAGGATTATCCTCCAGCACTTGCAGCTGAATCTGTCACCTTCTTTCAGTTCACCACTTGGATGCAGGTCTTAGATCATTCTGCTCTGATGCATTAGACCACAGAATTTTGCCCTAGCCTACAGACATGAATGACAGTTATCTTTTCATAATATTGGACCAAAATGCTAAAATAAATGTCTCAATCAGTGGTCATAAGTGAAGCAGGCAGTCCACATGTATGTATAAAGAGCAATGGTAGTTTTTTTAGTGTATTCACATTTGAAATCTTTAAAATTTTGAATTTTCTTTTAATCCTAAGATTTACTAGATCATGGAATGTTTATGTTAAAAAAAATCCCAAAAAAACTCCACAAATTTTCTTCATTAACCCTTATTCAATTTCTAAGAATGAAAATAATACCTTTCCAGAATCAAAGGGAAGAGGGGGAAACCATGAGGATTCCAGTTTGTTACATAGTTTGATAGACTTGAAGGTATGTATATGACCAAATAATTACTCAAGAAATTTGCATTAGATGATTAACTTAATTTTTATTAGTTTATTAAAAGTAATATTTTTATTTCTTGACTATGTCTGAGAAGTGGTGTTTATGAAATAACATGTAATAATATCAAACTGATGGATATTAATTTATGTCCCTAAACCCCATGCCAGGTTCCTATTTCCTCATGTTCTTCATATGTTGTCCTTTTCTTATAAATTTAAAAGTTATGAGTAAATAAGAAAATAAAAACCTCACTTACTAATTTAGGTATGGAACTGATAACAAATAAATAAGCTGTTTTACATGTGCCAATAAACTGTGTAAATCACAAGCTACATACTCCAAAAGGACATAAATAAGAGGAAAAACAAGTCACAATCTATAGGTGAAGAGGACAAAGGTGATAAAAAAATACTTCATTTGCCTACGGTCCAGCAACTGAGAAATACCATTCTAGTACTACTTCACATCTGACACCTGAAAAATCCCTCTGAAATAAGCAAACAGATTCATTTATAATTCCTCTAGAGATTAAGCAGGTATTACCTCATGAAGTCATCTGCTATCTCTTTGGACAGCTCTAACTGAAAATGAAGACTTTCTCTCCAGAAGAAAATGGTTTCCTTCTAATTTAACCAAACAGTGCTAGTTTTACTCCCTATAATCACAAAGAGTAAAATTAATTTCTCCTCCATTTTATGGCTCTGAAAACAGTTAAAACACAGCTCTGGTGGCCCCTTAACTTCTCCAGACAAAATAACTCCAGTACCTGTCAAATGGACTTCATAATCATGGATAAGAATTCTCCATTTTCCTTGTTTGCATTAATTATAATTAAATTCTCTGAGTGCATAAGACATATCCATTCTATCACTGAAATAAGCAATACACTGAACTCTCAGAACTGAATACTAGTCCTGGCTTTCTCATTAAACTGCACATGGGAAGTACCATTTTCTCTCTGGGCTTGAGAGTGCCAGACCATATGCTTTCCAGTTTCAATATATTACGAATCCATCTAAAAACAATGATTTGCAATATTGCTTTTAGTTTGTTAAAAAGTTAAAAATAAATATTTACCCAATACTTTATAATATTCATAAAGGTCTTTTACTTAACTATAGGCACGAAAGTGATGATCTAAAAACAGCAGTATTTAAAAATTCCTGACAGAATATAATGGTCGCTGGTGGGAAGAGAGGAGAGAAGGGGGACAAATACTTATGCAGTATAATTACATAACTACAAGCACAATTTTAAAAAGTCAAATTTTACCTAAAATTGAAATTAAGCATAAATTTAAGCTTGAGAAGTTCTCTAGATCCATGCTGTGTAATACAATAGTCACTAATCACATCCGGCTATCTAAATTTAAATTAAGCAAAATTAGGAGTTCGTTTACTAACTGGGGTTAGCCATCTTTCAAGTACTAAACAGCCATATATGGCTAGTAGCCACTGTACTAAACAACACACATACAAAACACTTATATCATAGCAAAAAAGTTCTACTGGAGCAATGCTATTCTAGAAAGATTCACCTGTATCTATTTTGCAAATGGAAGACCTACATAGCAAAGTCTAAAAACACTTGGCCTCTAATGTCAGAAATGCCAAAGCTGAAATCCTAGTTCTGCCACTTACTTGCTGTGTGACCTTGGACAAGTTACTTAATCGCTCTAAGCCTTTCTTCCATCTATAAAGTACTGTCTAAAACTAGTAGATACTCAAAGTTAGTCATAAAGATGAAAAGAGTTAATGCTGGCAAAGCATTCTGCACACAGCCCCAAACACTGGAAGCATTCAATTGTTGTCAGTTCCCTAATATAATTATTCACGTATAGGTACAATGAACATCAACTAAATACTAGGATTTGAAATATAGAAACTGAAGAGAGCATTCTTCCAAGTGGGTAAAATAGATAAATCAGTTGTAACATGAAGCATCAGGAGAACTGACAACAGTGTGGTGGGTGTAGGAGAAGGGGAAGTGCTAGATTCTGGTTGGAAGGAACAGCAGGTGCCACGGCAGGAACCTTGGCTCCTGGTGTGAGAGCTATGCCTCTCCTTTTGGTCATTTCACATTATTACTATGCTTCATCTTCCATACAGGTCAGAGGTGCAGAGACGCTTTACACTCTAAGGACTGGAATAGAAAATGAATTTGAGGGGTGTCTGGATGGCTCAGCCATTAAACGTCTGCCTTCAGCTCAGGTCATGATCCCAGGGTCCTGGGATCAAGCCCTGCATGGGGTTCCTGCTCAGTAGGAAGACTGCTTCTCCCTCTCTGACTCCCCAGCCTGTGTTCCCTCCTCTTTCACTGTCTCTCTCCCTCTGTCAAATAAACAAATGAATAAATGATCTTTAAAAAAAATGAATTTGAGCTTACAGCTTTGCCTATTATACATCTGAGCAAATGTGCTGCTTTCACACAAATGGGGATTTAGCTACACCTTTAAAGCATCCCAGTAAGTCTCTAAAGTAAGCATTCTAAATAATAAGTTCTAAATGAACAAAAAACAGTAATAAAAAACACACCGTTGAAAACATAAATTTAAAAATCAAAATTTCCATTATTCTCAAAATAAAATATACCAACAAGACTATTTTACTTGTTAGTTGCAATAACAGTTGATAAAAGATATTTAAGTTGATGAATGTAATAATCACTGTAAAGAAATGCTTTGTGTGCACTAAAGAATACAGTTTTCAGGACAACTTAAAAGATAAAATAGCAATGTGAATTAAAATATCACATGTAAGAAAGTAATATGACACTTTCTATCTAGGAGCTTAAGTAATAAAGCTGAAATAATAACCAGCTTAAAACTGGGCAAAATAAAATAAGTGATAAAATGTTCTGTTCCTTTTATAAAATATACTCTCAGTGTGATCACTTAACACATGTTTTTTCAGACATACTCTTGTATTGCTCTTAAAATAGCAAAGAATTTTTAAAAAAGAAATAAAACTTCAAAGACAGCAAGTAATGGGCAGAAAACTCACTTTTATCACTCAACATTTTTCTTTATTAAGAAATAAACATTTTTAAATGTATAATTAAAGGCAGATATTTTAAAAATTAACATTTTGAAATAAAGTAAAAAAATTTTGGTGATTTTATGAAGATAGTTAGGTCTTCCCCAAGCTCCGTTCTGAAGTAAATGTACATGACAGCAAACAATTAACACCTGAAGTTCCCCAACTGAAGTAACAGCATCTTAAGGTTCTATGTTGACTATGCCCCAAGCGAAGTCAGCCTCAAGTAAAGGCAAAAAGAAAACATACGTATATTTTTGGCAGGAAGGAAGAACACCTTTAAAATCATAAGAAGTACAGAAATGAAAACATAAACAAGCTTGAAACTCTTTATGTCAATGGAATATAAGGTAAGACCATGTTTTCTCATTCTCTGTCACACTATACACATACTGCAATTCCATGGCTATCCAACCCGCAGGTGCTATTCCAAACAATTCTTTAGCTGTTCTAACCGTTTAATGCATCTCAAATATTAAAGATTTTTGTCTTCGTAAATTCTATGCAAAACCACTCAACACTGCAGCAATGGAGTCAAGAACTCCTAGGAGTGAATAAAAATATTCCTCAATTATCTGTACTAAAGAAAGGAAAGAGGGATATGAATAATTTAGTATCCTATTTAAGACAGGTCCTCAATTATATTTAAATTTTGTCATTTTAATGACTCCTTAAAAGAGGCATTCCAGCCTTCTGCTAACCAATACACATTTATATCACCTTTCAGTTATTCATAGTGTTTATTTATTAATCATCAGCCTCAATCCAAAAAGACTGATGTGGCTTAAAAAATTTATGTAGTATAAAAATACAAAATGAAGATACAGGCTTCAAAAACAGTTGTGGGAAAGAGGAAGAAAATAAAATACAATCAGAGTTGAGATTTCTACAACTACTAAAGTCAAAAAGTAAAGAAGGCTATTAGCTTCTGGGCAACCAAAGTAAAGAAGAAAGCATTATCAGTCTTAGGATTTGCAGAAGTCACGATATTGGCAGTTTCTGTCAAGAGTATCATCATTCCCCTAGTCTTGGTTCTCAAGCATCTATATGTCTTATCTCTCAATTATAACCAGATTTTTAGGATTAGGAACTATAGTGGATATCTTATTGTAGCCTACAATTGCCCTACCCCAGACCTAATATTAAGCCTTCAATAAATACTAAAATAACTGTGGGGGAAGGTGACATAGAATCAGGCTTACTGGGAAAAACAAATTTCACATTAAAAGTGCAAACATTTGCATACATTGAGTTAAGAACTGTTAAATGTAAAGAAATTCTTTACTGAGAAAGTGCCAATAATAAGAATACTAACGCTAAGATATACATCCACAAACACACACACAAGGGAGAGTGGTAGAAATCAGTATACTCAAAAAATTCCTTTTCAAAATGCTTTAAAGGCAAACAACTGTTTCATGGAATTCAGAAATATAAATCAAACAAAATACAAATGACATTTTGGATTACCTTGCATGTTGATTTTTTTTTTCTTTACTGAACCACAAATGACTATCCACAAATGTAATTTTAAATGCATTTTTCTATCTAGTCACACATGTAAAACAATAAAGGATGGAAGAGTAGAAAACCTGGGTTTAAATCCAAATCAACTAGTTGTACAACTCCGAGCAAGTTACTTAACCCCAGGATTCTCATGGAAGAATTGATAAAACTAAATGACAATCATCTATGAAAATCCCTGAATAGCTAAATACGTCATACAAGTATTACCACAATAACCAAAAAAGGAAAACAATTAGTGGCAATAATTACATTTTTGTACTGGAGATTCTTTACAGAGTTCATGCCTATATAACTGCTATCCCCAATTTCTATTTCAATGCCTTCCCCTTCGGTCATACAGTTTTAGAAAATAACCCATACAAATACATTTTCCCTATATACTACTTCAGTTACTATGATCTGGAAAATACAATTTCCACTATTAAATGGCTCTCATCAACAGTAGGTGAGACAGTGGTTAGATTTATGTCCAGTCATGGCCTCTCCTTTACCGGGAACAACACCTTAACTAATGAGTGAAGACAATGAAAAATTAGAGAACTTAAAGTTTGATTCAAAACTTACTGCAAAGCTACAATAATCAAGATTCTCTGTCAATAAGAGGGAAAAAAAGACAATGCAGTACTGGCTGGCATAAGTATAGACATACAGATCAATGGAATAAAATTTAGAGTTCAGAAATAAACCTTCTCATTTATGATTCACTGATTTTCAACAAAGTTGTCAAGACAATTCAATGGTGTTTTCAGCAAATGGTGCTGACATAACTGGGTATTCACACACACAAAAATGAATGTGGACCTTTACTTCACATCATACACAAATGGATCAGGATCAAAATATAAAAGCTAAAACTAAAGAATCCTGAGAAGAAAAATATAAGTGTACATCTTTGTAGTACCGGATTAGTTAATGGTTTCTTAGAAAAAACACCGCACACACAAACAACAAAAAGAAAAAACTAAATTAGACTACAACAAAAATTAAACTTTGTCCTTCAAAGATCATTATTAACAAGGGAAAAAAAAAATCCTACCCACAGATTAGGAGAAAATATTTGCGAATCATATGCCTTATACAGGACTTGTATCCAAAATAAAGAAAGAAAGAATGCTTACAACTCAGCAATAAAAAGACAAATAACAATTTAAAAATGGGCAAAAGATTTGAATAGACCTTTCTCCAAAAAGATATAAAAATGGCCAAAAAGCATATGAAAAGATGGTCAACATCATCAGTATATTCATGAAGATAATACCAGTCAAAACTACAATTTTAGTATATGTGCTGCCGAAGTGAGCATGCCAGTCCAAACGAAAATGACATATCACTTCATACCTACTAAGATGGTTATCGTCAAAAAGAGAGACAAAAAGAATAACTGCCAAAGTTGTGGAGAAACTGGAACTCCTAAACAATGCTGGTAGGAAGGTAAAATGGTACAGCCCTTTGTAATATAGTATGGCAGTTCCCCAAAAGGTTAAACATAGTTACTCTATGACTCAACAATTCTACTTGTAGGTATAAACCCCCCAAATGAAAACATATGTCCACACAAAATCTTATACATTAATGTTCAAAGAAGCATTATTCATAATAGCCAAAAGTGGAAACAACCCAAATGTATATCAACTGATGAACAGATAAATAAAATGTAATATATCCACACAATGGAATATTATTCAGAGACAAAAAGATAAAAAGTATTGATCCACACTACATGGATGAACCTTGAAAACATGCTTCATGAAAGAAGCTAGTCACAAAAGACTACACTTTATATGATTCCATTAATACAAACATCCAGAACAGGCAAATGTGTAAGAGACAGAACAGACTGATACCTAAGGCTTAGAGTTGGAGAGCTGGGAGGAAATGGGGAAGGAGCAACTATTAAAGGGTTTGGTGTTATCTTTTTGGGGTGATTAAACTGTTGTAAAATTGACTGTAATGGTTCCACAACTCTATGAATATAGTAAAAGCCACTGAATTTTAAACTTTAATTTACATCTCAGTAAAGCCAATTAGTTTTTTTAAATAAAAGTAAAGCAGAGCCTGTGTTCAGTGAGTAGATCATTGAAACAGCAATAAAAAGTGAAAACTGCTAGGATAACTGAACTACATCCTCTTCTTTTAGTATTTCCTGATTATACTTCTCAATTATTAAATCATAAGTCCAAATCCAAATGAGTCATTTTATCATAGTCTCTACTTCAAAAAGTAGTAAGGATCTCTGTCATTTCCATTCTCATGCAGTTAATACAAACTTGGACAGTACCAGATCATGACAAAATTTGCATTTAGTTTCCCTATAATACAAAAGAACAAGTTTGGATGACAAAAGTTTTAATTTTAATTTGGAGATTTTTCTAGCTAACTCCCAGTTTCCCACTACCATCAAGGAAACAGAAATGAACATATCAGCACATTTACAGATTCAAGATCTGTGCTTTTGACAATTTGTGAAGAATCCTGATAGTCATGACATAGAGTCCTTTACAACGGACAGCAATTTTACCTATTAGGGCTCTGTAGGGATATGACGTGAATTCTCTTGGCTCCATCCACCTAAGCTGGTGTGCAAGGAACTAAAGTAGTGAGCAATTCTAGTCCAGTAACTCCAACTCAGCTGGCAATATGAAAACATTATGGATCTAAGAGGACTCAGAAGAGAGCCTTTGCAAATGTCACGGGTCAATTATATTATCCACCATAAGAGTTGAAACCAAGCAAAATATACTCTACTACTTACAGGAAATATTCTAAATATACAACCAAATTTCACCCAAACTATATATAATTTTCTATGCCAATGGCCCTACAGACCCTATGATTTTATGAACAGAAACTTTTTTCTAGATATAAAGTTTTGTTTTTAAACATAAACTCAGATTGTAATGAAAAAAAAAAGGTAATTGAATCCAGTTTCTTAAAAACTGTATAATTTCATTTTTACCTTAAAGACAACAGAAAAAGTAAAAAGAAAATTCAAAGATATGTAGGCAAGTGTTTCCCATAAGAAGAAATAATTCAACCTATTATTTTGTGAATGCTCTAAAAATAGTATTTAGGTTCATTCAAAACCTGAAAGAAAAAAATTAAACAATACCACAGCAGTTCCCCTAAAAATGCCTTACATAACCATATCTATCTACTCTAAATGATACAATTCAGAAAGACTTCATATTCTCAACATGTCTAAATGACAGACTCACAGAATACTTACATACATACTAGTTCCTCCCATATAATTCCAAGAACTGTTTAACCAGGCATCATATAAGAGATGCTCCAAAATTCAGAGATGCTATTTCTAACCTGACAAATACACAAAACTGGGCTGTACTAGTCTGTTAAGCTTCCAGAAAATAAGTATAAACCACAATCTAAGTGGAATATGACACACAACCACTCCCACTGAGACAACAATAACAGATAAAATACCTGTTCCACTCTGTCTAAACAAGTAAACCCAGAGATGTTCCCTCATACATAATCTTATCTGTAATAATGAGCTAACAACTACCCAGGCAACCAAGAGGAAGGATTTTGACAGGCCTGTGTGCTGGTAAATGTAATACACAAAGAGGGTACTAGGGGAATGTGATTCTGACTCCTTCTATTAGGCAGATAACTTTAATATAGTATATTTCTATAAATTAATGCATTACAGTCATTAGGACACACATAAAGGCAGCACAGAACTTTTTAAAAAACAACAAAAGTACTACTAACTTTGTGCCAAAATAAGTCAAACAAAAATTATGCTCTGATTTCTCTTACTGAAAATAGTAACCACATTCCCACTGAAATATAGATGGGCAGATTTACTATAAACCACAATCAAATATTTGACACCAAACAATCCAAAGGCCACACAGTAATCCACTTAACAATCACATTGACATCTATATTAAGTAGCAAGTACACAGGGCTTGTAGAACTAATCACCACTTCTCAATCAGCCACAACATAGAGGATCCTTTGCTTGCCAAAGGGGAGCACCACATACATGAAGGTGGATATGAGCTTTATCTCTGTCTGGTACAGTTCAATCAACTATTTGGGGATCAAGAAAAAGAGTCAAAGCCACTGAATCACAGACCTGGCTTCTAAAGCAAACTTGTTAACTATCCAATCTTCATTACATTAAATGAATTTCCTTGCAAATTCCCACAAGCAAGCAAATTAACCAAAGTAGGTCATTTTTCTACAATGTTATATATCAATCATATCTCAATAAAACTGGGGGGAAAAAACCCTGCAACCAAGCAGGTATCTTTCCTGAAACTTTCTGAAGGGCTTATTATGTGTCACATCCACATTTTAAAACCCTTCATTTATAAAGAGTTTACATAACCAGTAATGATATAATTAACTATGGCTTAATGAAAAAGTCAGTCTCCAAATTTCAGACATTAGAAACTTTTCTTTTTTACTTTAAGTATTTTAATATATTAATTATTAATTATTAATAATATTAATGGTTTTAGTTTATTTAAATAATTGCCATTATGTAATTCCTTTCCTCACACTTATTTTCATGCATGTTTATAATACACTGGTTTAATCAAGCTAAATTATTATCTGTAATAAGTCAAAACTAAATTAGACTAATGTATTAGAAAATAATATATAACAAAGTTGCAATCTAACCATCAAATAATATTTTATGTGGATTCCATTTATAAAAAATTAGCCTTAAACAAGCTCATTAAAACAAAGTAGTTTATTTTACCAGTACTTTATAAAATTTAAGCAAATAAGTATATAAACTAGGTTCATATATTTACCAATTAAGTTGTAAAAGTATTACAAAAATAATATATGTGATGAAACTATTTTTTTAAAAAAGATTCAAACCATTAAAATTAATACTGTCAAAAGAAACAAGAGATTTTAGGTTTCAAACTGGAGTTTTTCCAAAATCAATCCATTTCCAAGAACTGGTGACCAAAGCCTAAATGATGATTTGACATCTGAAAAAGTCTTTGATGCAACAACAGTCTTAAGTGTGACAAGAAGTCTTACGGTTAAACAGTTTTACTTAACATAGAAATATTTGTTCTATTTGAATAAAACATTCTTTGAATATTATTCCAAGGGCATATACTGTACATGACTTTTGTGTAAAGAACCACATTAGATTCACCACAAACATAAAAAACCTTATTAGAATTTTTCCTATACAAAACAGTTTTCAACTAGCCAAGTATCAAATACCCATCCACAAAATTCTCACTTTCATTAATACATAGAGTTGCTATCTTTGCTTTCACATAAAAATAAGATCAATGAAATCAGAAATCATACCAAACAATAAATTCTACCTGCATTCAATATTAGCAACATATCCCTGTAATCTGTCCTCTCGCCTTCAATCCACAAGACTATACCAATCTAAACTATGAAAACTCCATGTTGGCCTAGTTCCAACACTGACCTCGTATCAAAATAGAAAGAAATGTTTTATAATAGTCCAACAGCTGATCTTTCAACTATTGCATCAGACCCAAGATATAGTATAAGGTAGGAGGTTATTTTTCTCCTCTTCCTCTATGTACCCGTATATCATTAATCATTTCCAGGGAAACACTATTACTTCTTATAAGTAAACCCTGACCAGAAAATTGAAGAAAGGAGAGAGTTTTAAATTTAACATTGCTGCCTCAAATCACCCATTCTTAATTAGCTACAGCCGAGGACTGTAAGAAATAATGAAAACCATGAAAAAACACTATTTAATGTTCTGGTCCTTTTAAAAATCAATTTTCAACAACGTAACAAGTGAATTATCAAATAGCAAATATTTTAGCCACACTATTATTCTATATTAAAGAAATTAAGGCCCCCACACCTATTCCACTGAAAGATAATTGTATTTGTTACTCTATAATTTCATTATCTTATTGTTATTGCATTATTCTGTTTGCAACTCCACTATACCTCTACAAATATACTTGATAAGTATTCCATTTCTACACAGAAACAATAACTGTCTTCCACAGTCATTTAAGTTCAAACTATAATGATGTTTTACCAAACTACAATAACAGTTATACATGAGACCAACACTCAATTATACCTTGCACAAAAGATACAAATAAATAAAAATCTGTAAGTACTTACCTACAGTTGGGAGGAGGGTCCAACGTAATCTCTGCAAGTTCCTTCTGAATTCTTTAAAATAAAGACAAAGTTATGTTTAAATGTCTTTATTGTCTTAATAGTTCACTAAAATGTTATACTTTAACACAAATATTTCCCATTTGTATGCTTTTTAAAAAATACTAATACTATAGGGACGCCTGAGTGCCTCAGTTGGTTAAGCAGCTGCCTTCGGCTCAGGTCCTGGGATCGAGTCCCACATCGGGCTCCTTGCTCGGCAGGGAGCCTGCTTCTCCCTCTGCCTCTGCCTGCCTCTTTGTCTGCCTGTGCTCACTCGCTCTCTCTCCCTCTGTCTCTGGCAAATAAATAAATAAAATCTTTAAAAAAAATACTAATACTATATAAATCATCATATACAATAATAACCAAGCCATAACTTCTGTCATGATTTTGGCAATGCACCTACAAAAGGTAAAAGGATTGGTCGTTAAGAGTACACACACCCTGTAGAAGCAACACTAGAAACTTCATCTAACCAGGACACCTGGATGGCTCAGTCAGTTAAGCATCAAACTCTTAACTTCTGTTCAAGTCATGATCTCAGGTTTATGAGCTCAAGCCCCATGGCAGGCTCTGTAGGGGGTCTCCCTCTCTCTCTCTCCTTGTGCCCCTCTGAATGGCTCACCAGCTCGCTCTCTCTAATATAAATACATCTTTTTTAAAAAGCTTCATTGAACAACTGATAATAACCAAAATTCGTAGTTTAAATTAGATACCTTTGCCACATTATTTACAGATCATTCCAACTTCTTATTTAGAACATCCCCACTAAGATGGAAAGTGATTATTAAGATGAATCCAAGCACTCTAAATGATCCAATCAACTGGTGAAGAAAGAATTATCAGGATCTCATTCTAACACCTGAAACTGCTATCCAAATATAAATGGTATTCCTCCCTGAAGCCTCTAGGTTGGAGAAGACTGAGACTTTCCAATCTGACACTATCCCTTTTGCAAGAACTATCCTAATAATATGTGGATAATCATCTTAATGTCATTGCATTGCAAAAAGAACTTTTTAAAAACCTGCTTTTGTGCTCATGTTATTTTTTAACTTTTGATTTTTAACTGCACCTAACCTCTTATTTATACACACACACACACACACACACACACAAAGGCTTAACAGTGCTACATTGTTTAATAAGACCAAGCAATGTCTTAACTATCATTCAGCATTATTAAACATAGGCTTTGTCAAAACAAATACAAAAAAATTCTCAAAACCCCACTTCTTCTCCTCTGCTTTTTAAATATGAGGATTTGCTAACTGGATACCTGCTATTCGGTTAATTACTGTGATAGTGAATGGATGATAGTTGACTAAAGTACCTTAAAAAATAAGAATCTGAACAAAAACATTTACTATCAAACAATTTCATTCCATATTTTTTTCAATACAACAAATGAAAATAAAGAAATAGACATGACTAATAGTCCAAGAGGATTAGCTTCAATTTCCTGAAAGAACTGCATGCTACGAACACAATTTTCACTTTTCTAAGCCATGTGATTCAAGGCTGAGGAAACATTATGAAGCTGAGCAAGACTAGTAAGCTCAAAACCAAGAAAACTTTCATTTTAATTCTGCTCTACCATTAATTGAGAGTTCTTGGATAAAAAGACTACTCAAACCTGCATCTTCTCCCTCAGCCTTAGTTTCCTATCTTATAAAATGAAGAGGTTTATTTTCCATACTATAAATAGGGCAACTAGGATTTGTTTTATCTTTAAAACATATTCCTTCAAATATGGATTCTGTGATGTGTTCAGATACACATAAAATATATACAGCCCAGGAGCGCCTGGGTAGCTCAGTCAGTTAAGTGTCAGATCTTGGATTTGGCTCAGGTCATCATCTCATGGTTCCTGGCATCAAGCCCATGTAGGACTCCATGCTCAGTGGGGAATCGACTTGAAGATTCTCTCCTGGTGCCCCTCCCCCCAACCATACAGGGTCACCCTCACTCTCAAATAAATAAATATTTTTTTAAGTATATACAGCCCATAATTAAATGAGAAATCTCAAAGACCTGATATTGGTGAACACCCTTTATGAATTTCATACAGAAGTAAAAAAATAGGTACTTCAAAACTAAATCAAGTAAGTCCAGATTAATGATAGCAAAATAAGCACACACACATTCACCTCCCACTCCTTCAAGACCCCACTTAGAGCAGGTAGAAAAGCACAGGGAGGCAAAATACTGAAAGTGCAAAAAGGAGTAAATAGCAAGAGAAGGAAATGAGAATTTCAGTGTATTTTTGGAAGATAAAGTAGACAGGCGTAAACTAAACAGGTTGAGACAGCCCAGAGGGGACTGCAGAGTGCTTAAGAATATAATAAAGACACATTATTTAAGGGAGGTGGGGAGAAAGACAACCAGAAATTCCAGAAGAAAAACACCTGTGTTGGGGGCACCTAGGGTCTTGGGATCAAGCCCTGCATGGGGGGGGGGGGGGGAGCAGGACCTCTGCTCGGGGAGCCTGCTTCCTTCTCTTTCTGCCTGCCTCTCTGCCTACTTGTGATAAATAAATAAAATCTTTTTAAAAATAGAAAAGAAAAGAAGAGAAAAGAAAAAAAGAAAACACCTGTGTTAGAAAACCATAGATCAAATATGAAGGCAACTAAAATGTAAAACTATTTTAATGAAGTAACAAATGTTCAGGGGGAAAAAAGAGAGATTGGACCTATCTAGCCTAATGTTATGACCCACTGGGTATTCTAGAGATCATGATATTGGATTTGTAGGAAATCTAATCGTAAAGTTCTATTTGGTTTTGCAATGAATATTTTGTTATAGTAAATGCACTGGCAATTTATATGTCTTTTGCTTATAAACAACACAAAGAAGATTCACTGTAGTCGTGCTATGCAATGTAAATATTACTAACCTTCAAGGTGTAAAATTAAGTGTACTTAACTGAAACCAGTTTGAGAAGATGGAGAAAGAATGAAGGTTATTAATATCTCCATTTTACAAAGTAGGGAACCAAGAAATACTGTTGAAAATTGAAAGAATAAGAAATAATGGCTTAAATATACGATTTAGTTATGAAAGACATCTAATACTTTTTTTTTTTAATGTAACTACCATTAACTGGGAGGAGGAAAAGGGAATGAAGAGTAGGTAAACAAGCTACATCCTCAAATTTCATAGCAAAGAGTCAAAAGATACTAACAATTCAACAAACAGGTTTAAGTATTCTATATAATGTGTTATGCAGAAACACCAACAGAAGGACTTAGTGATGGTGAAAAGAGTTTGCTTCAAGGGAATAAGCTGGTATAGAGAAGGTATTTGGACAGAAAATTGTTGCTTTCCACTAAAATGTCTCTGTATTGCTTAATTAGTTATCAGAAACATGAATAACATCTATGAATTGTTTTTAAACCAAGAGGACCAAAAAAACAGCCATTCAAAAGAGCAAGCTTAAATTGTCAAAGAAAGCTTTTTAATAGAATTTCTATGGGATTTTCAAATAACTCATCTTGTTCTATGCTTATACCATCCCTCTGGGTTTAAAAAATTGATAAATCAGGGGCACTTGGGAGGCTCAATAGGTTAAGCGTCTGACTCCTGATCTCAGCTGAGATATCAATCTCATAGTCATGAGGTTAGCCCTGCACTGGGCTCCACTTTAAAAAAAAAAAAAAAAAATTGATAAATCATAATTTTCTATCAAATAATTCTATAATGGAACTCGAGCCCCTCTAAATGTCTATAATTCCAGATCTAATTATTCAATATAAAAAGCAATTTACTGATAAACTTGACAACTCTAAGCAATGAGTCTATACATTAAAATGTATTTTGTGCCACACCTAAGAATGGCTGTATTTCTCTTGACAGAAAAGATAATACTAAGAACTGCTATTTAAACAGTTGCAAGATATCCTGCTGCTTTTAATGACAGCAATTCAATTCTTTCTCAAAAGTTGTGATCATGGTATGTATTAAGATTCTCAGTCTTGATGTGGGGAAAGTAAGGAGAATCTGTCCCTCAGGTTGAAGAAAAATGAAAAAGTATTAGTAATTCATACTTACAGCCTACCTTTCACATGATGATCTTTGTCTACTAAAAGTGAACTAAATAAATCTCACAGAATTCTCTAAGTATTACTGTTTTATCATTTCCCATTTAAAAGATAAGGAAACTAAGGCTAGTTATTGTACCCTGGTAACATGAAAGACAGGCAATTATCTTGCTAAGTCAAACAAACAAAAGGCCTCTCTCTTATCAGAACTTTTAAGACAAAATTATTTCTTCAGACATAAATCAACTAGACAATTGCTTAAATTCCCAATTTCTATCTAGCAGTGCCACTTCTTTGGTTATTATGATACAGAAGTCAGGAACTGCACGTAAGTATTGAGACAAGGCAGAAGCAAAATACAAACTAAATTTCAGTTCGTAAGACAACCTAATACCTTAGCTATTCCAGAAAGAGGTAAGAGTCCTGCACCTGACCGACATTTGCTAAAAAGAATGGAGTGGGAAGAGGGGAAGTGAAATAACAATCATGATTTATTTGGACTTACATGAAGAATATGGTATCAAAATTATACAAAATGGAGAAAATATGAAGTGCTCATTTTAACAACACCACATTGGATTAATGGTTCAGAAAAATGAAGCAGTAAGTACTGACATGTTTAAAACACACACACAGATTTCAGGCTAAAGAAAATTCAGTAACTCGTTCAGGTCCAAGTAGAACAAGAATATTTGGACATGGCAATTCACAAAGGTATTTTCTTAGCAGTTACTTTAAAAAAAACAAAAAACAAAAAACTTCATTCCACCAAAATTACTTTCTATATTCCTCTATGGACTGTATTCCTTGATCACCTGAGAACTCTTATTCTGACTAACAGAATGAACTGGTCAAAACCCTTGAAAATGAAATTATTCTCAGGAAGAAAAACATCACACCATTAATTACTGAACTATTTTAAACTTCAAAGTAGCGAGCACCTGGGTGGATCAGTCGGTAAGAAGCTGCCTTCAGTTCAGGTCATGATCCAAAGGTCCTAGGATTGAGCCCCACACTGGGCTCCCTGCTCAGTGAGGAGCCTGCTTCTCCCTCTCCCCCTCCCCTTGCACATGTGTTCAAGCATGTGCTCTCTCTCTCTCAAATAAATAAAATCTTTAAAAACAAATAAATAAATAAATGTCAAAGTGGTATCTGAATTAACCCCGAAAACAGAGTCATTGCAAATAGTAAGCCTAAAGTTTAATGGTTGAATGATGATATGTGATTTTTAAGATATCTTCAATTAGGGGCGCCTGGGTGGCTCAGTGGGTTAAGCCGCTGCCTTCGGCTCAGGTCATGATCTCAGGGTCCTGGGATCGAGTCCCGCATCGGGCTCTCTGCTGAGCATGGAGCCTGCTTCCCTTCCTCTTTCTCTGCCTGCCTCTCTGCCTGCTTGTGATCTCTCTGTCAAATAAATAAAATATTTAAAAAAAAAAAAAGATATCTTCAATTAAATGATTTTGCACATCAACTGTAAGATTCATCCTGATTTCAGAAACATTAAAAAGTTTGTATATGTACATTTAGAACCAAGAAGATTAAGTACAAAAGATTATCTATAAAGAGTACTACTTCATTCTAATGCAGAAAACTAAGAGCTGATATAATAAAAGTTGATGCTGGAAAGTACAAGAATCCACCTTCCAACCTAACAATAATTTAGTCTAAAACCAAACAGCATTCATTCCTAAAACACTCTATTATGTCCAATAAAGTTACAATGTCTAAAGTTAATCTGGAATAAATGTGACTTAAAATTCACATTTACAGATGTATCAACACTTGAAAGTAGTGCAGTCAATTCAATGACAAGCTCAAAACAGTTATTTTATTCAACTGACTCGTAAATTTAATAAAATCATCAAAACTTGTCAGTGCCAGACATAGTCCAACTACATACTTGCGAATATAACAGGAGTGATACAGACATTATCAGGAGAACAGACCATGATAACAGCATGCCAATGTTTTAAGAAACAAATTCTTGATCAAAGATGTAACTATAATCTTCCTCTTCACTCAAAATAGATTAAATTAATTCATACCATTGCTTAAATAAAATACCCACTTAACTGTTTCCTGTATCCTACCCTACATTACTTTTCCATAATACTTGAAAACCGAGATTTTTTTTTAAGAAAACATGTTTCTACACAAAATCATTTAGTTCTTCAATTATAGCACATTTCAGGCAATTGAACACCTATGTGCAAAGTGCTTTTCTTGAGTGACTATAAAATGCGTATAATCACAGCATCTGAGTATATCTAGTTTAACAACAGCACTACATCCTCAAAGGCTAACATATATCTCATTGTCCGAAAATTTATCAAATGAGCTTGAAAAATATCTACAAGACTTTAACTGGCACAAAGTCTGACAATGACAGCATTGGTGTATGAGACCTTATCAGATGCCAAATAAATGCTTTATCACATTTAGTTCTCACAACAGCCCTATGAAGACATTACCATTATTATCTCCATTTTATAGAAAAGAAAACCTAGAATTAGAAATGTTAAATTATGGGGGCACCTGCGTGGCTCAGTGGGTTAAGCCTCTGCCTTTGGCTCAGGTCATGATCTCAGGGTCCTGGGTTCGACCCCCACATTGGGCTCTCTGCTCAGCAGGAGCCTGCTTTCCCCTCTCTCTCTCTGCCTACTTGTGATCCCTTATTTATTTATTTATTTATATTTATTTTTCCCTGCTTTCCCCTCTCTCTCTGCCTACTTGTGATCCCTGTCAAATAAATAAAATCTTTAAAAAAAAAAAAAAGAAGAAGAAGAAAGAAATGTTAAATTATGTATCTAAAATCACAAGGCTATTTGCCAGAACCTATAATTAAACCCAGACCCCACCTCTAGAATCCAAGCTCTACACTGCTTCCGATAGATAAACTTTCTCCTATAAAATGACACCAGGGGCGCCTGGGTGGCTCAGTGGGTTAAGCTTCTGCCTTCGGCTCGGGTCATGATCCCAGGAGCCTGGGATCGAGTCCCGCATGGGGCTCTCTGCTCAGCAGGGAGCCTGCTTCTCCTCATCTCTCTCTCTGTCTGTCTCTCTGCCTATTTGTGATCTCTCTCTGTCAAATAAATAAATAAAATCTTTAAAAAAAAAATAAAATAAAATGACACCAAATGGAAAAGACTTCTCACCTGAATAAAAACCAATTAATGATAATAAATCGGAATTTCATTTTGAAACTACCTCTAACTTTGAATCTTGTAATTAGTACTGGGATCTTAATATCCATGGAAGATCCAATCCCTATAATAAACTCAAGGTTCTAAGGAAACCAGTAGATAAATATTATGACCTTCCTATGGTAGGCACTGTAGATATAATGATGAATTTAAAAGATGCCCTCATGATTCTCAAATTTTTTCTCAGTTGTTAGAACTTAAGCAAAGATGATAAAAATAAAATAAATAAAATAACTTCACTATCAACTAAATCAGGGGAAAGGAAGAGTGAAGAATTAAGCTTTTTCTTTTAACTTAAAAAGCCAGCAGGGAAGCAGCATTTTTATACTTAAAACATATAGTAAATGATTTAATCACTTCAGATACTGAAACCCGTAAAACACCTGGAGATCTTCTAGAGGAAGGTCATAAATCACAATTTTAAAATCACAGATTACAGGGGTGCCGGGGTGGCTCAGTTTGTTAAGCATCTGCCTTCGGCTCAGATCATGATCTCAGGGTACTGGCACTGAGCCCTGCATCAGGCTCCCTGCTCAGCAGAGAGCCTGCTTCTCCCTCTCCCTCTCCCCTCCCCCCAGCTTGTACTCTCCCTCTCTCTCTGTCAAATAAATGATTAAGTCACTTCAGATACTGTCACCCATAAACTACCTAAAGATATTCTAGAGGAAGTTTATAGGATTTAGTAGCCTTGTGATCTTAGATACATAATTTAACATTTCTAATGCTGGGTTTCCTTTTCTGTAAAATGGAGATAATGCTACCATCTTCATAGGGTTGCTGTGAGAACTAAACATGATAAAGCATTTATTTGGCATCTAGTAAGATCTCATACACTGATATTGTCATTTATAGACTTTGTCCAGTTAAAGTCTTGTAGGTATTTTTCAAGTTCACTTGATAAACTTTGGGAAATGAAATATATGTTAGCCTTTGAGGATGCAGTGTTGTTAAAAAAGAAATACTCAGATGCTGTGATTATATGCATTTTATAGTCACTCAAGGAAAGCACTTGGCACATAGGTGCTCATAGGTGCTCAACTGCATGAAATGTGCTATAATGGAAGAACTAAATGATTTTGTGTGGAAACATGTTCTCTTTAAAAAACCTCAGTTAAACGTCTGCTTCAGCTCAGGTCACGATCTTGGGGTCCTGAGATGGGAGCCCAGCATCAGGATCCCTGCTCAGCAGGGAATCTGCTTCTCCCTCTGTTCTTCCCTCCCACTCATGCCCTCTTTCTCTCTCAAATAAATAAATAAAATCTTAAAAAAAGAAAATCACAAATTCACAAGAAAGAATCTGTCAGTAGAGGGATTCCTTCAGCCAAAAAGCAATTCAGACAACACTTAATACTTTAACCAATGCAATAATACCAATTTCTATTATATGCCAGCCAGGTACTGTTTTGGATTCTTTACACACACCATCTCAAAACTACATCTCTTCCCCTACTTAAAAAATATGGGGAGGACTAGGTTTGAATATATAATCTATACCTGTTTTACACACTGCACTAAAATAAAGTAAAAGACAATCCACGTATGTGAAAAAATTCATGCAATCCTCAGTTTCACACATGATACATTAATAATCTCTCCTAAGCAGAATTTGGTCTTTTGATACATCACTCAAGAAACAGGATTTTGGGGCGCCTGGGTGGCTCAGTGGTTAAGCCGCTGCCTTCGGCTCAAGTCATGATCTCAGGGTCCTGGGATCGAGTCCTGCATCGGGCTCTCTGCTCGGCAGGGAGCCTGCTTCCTCCTCTCTCTCTCTCTCTGCCTGCCTCTCTGCCTACTTGTGATTTCTCTCTGTTAAATAAATAAATAAATAAATAAAATCTTAAATAAATAAATAAATAAATAAATAAATAAATAAATAAAATAAAAAAAAAAAAAAGAAACAGGATTTTGGGGGCGCCTGGTGGCTCCGTCATTAAGCATCTGCCTTTGGCTCAGGTCATGATCCCAGGGTCCCGCATCAGGCTCTGTGCTCAGCAGGAAGCCTGCTTCTCCCTCTCCCGCTCCACCTGCTTGTGTTCCCTCTTGTCACTGTCACTCTCTCTCTGTCAAATAAGTAAATAAATAAATAATCTTAAGAAAGAAAGAGGATTTTGAAGGATTTTACGGTGGTACTCCCAACAGGGGGAAAGGCAGGGCTTCAAGAAAGAGTCTTTGCTAACAAGCAATCATGGGAGAACTGAGCACGGAGCCAGGAGAAGCACTATCTAGACCCCACTCCCCACAGACCTAGCCAGCCCATCCTCTCCCTTTTCTGATAAGCTAAAGATGCCATGTGGAAATCCTTACTATCAGAAGCTGAGGAACTGAATTATAGTTTTCTTGTGCATATGCAGGCACAGTCTGTATCTGAGTATCTCTTACCCACCCACCCCAACCTCCTTTCTTTCATCTAAATGTCATATTTTCTCCCTTCTTACCTTTCCTATCCATACTAACTCCACCTCCCCCTTTCCCAGCAGCAGGTCATTTTGTGTTTTGGCCAAGCAGCAGAGGGGTCATGTCAGCCAGCTAAAGGCCCTCTGGACTTGTGCTGTGACAGCAAAAACAAACAGAACCCTTTCCCCACACTGGCATGTTCTACAAAGGCTTAAAATTTGAGGCTATCTGCCTTCCACACAACTCCTTCATCAGAAGTCAGGGATCAGCAATACACTTTTGGGAAAGGTATGACTACCACAGTCCCTTGGAATGACCACTCATGATCACTCCAACATCTCTATCTAGAAGCTCATGTTCCACATGGAGGCTTGAGAAGGTTCTTCCTGATCCTGAGAATTTACTAGGCCAGAAGGAAACTGACTAGGCCAAAGGTCTGCTAGACCTTTGGTTTTTGGTCTTCAGGAAAGGACCCCCTAACCCAGACAACCCAATAAAATATAAAACTATCATTCAACACTCAGACATTCCTCTATGCCTAAAACTTACAAAATGCCTTCATTATGCTTCCTATTTGACATCTTTTAAAAGGTATTAGAACAAAACAAGAACATTAAATCACAAAATAGGGAAAAACTGTACTCAATCTAGTTTACTCTTAAATTATTTTCCAAGAGATATTCTATAATTAAACAATATTAAAGTTTATGTCTCTCATAAGCAACTGATGTGGCAATAGAGAATCATTCAAGTATCCACCTTCCAGATCTATTGTCTAGAGAAAAAAAAGCATATCAAGATGGACCCACTGCCTAATACAATAAAACCAAGATGTATTTGTCAAATTTCAGCATTTCTAACTTTACTAATAGGGAGTAGTAGAAAATACACATCATTCAACAACTGTTTTAATAGAATTCTACTCACTGTCCTGTTACAGAAAAGAATAAAATATTTATAGTCAAGTAAATCAAACTATCACACTTTTACACACATTTTCCTATATATGCTCAATTAATAATACATAAACACACACAATGGATATATATATTTATGGATGTGCCATTCTGGTTAACTGACTTTAAATATTAAAAAGTTCATATTGCCTACAATTAAAACACTGTAAAAGAAATAATCTTGAATAAGAAAGAAAAATCCCTGAATCTCATGGACCACACCCCAGAAAAATGACTAAATACAACACAAAGATAGAATTTAAAACAATAAATTGAGACTAAAACTTTTCTAAAAGGCATATAATAATTGAGGTACCTTTTAGCACTAGTTGACAATTTAGCAGCTGTTTTGCTGGATATTTTTCCCTCCTTTTTCTTGGGCTGAACTTGCTCTCTTTCTGGTTCTTGCTGAACACTTTCACGTTGGTCTCCATCAGAACTTCCTCCACTAGTGCTTGGGCTGTCATCAACTCTTTGTGCCTCAGTGGACATTTTAGATCCTGGATTGAAAATAAAAAATCAATTATTTAGTTATGGGAGGACTACCTCTAAAATAGAGAAAAAGTAAACCTCAAAGTAGAAGCAAAGCTAATATACAATGAATACAGTTGCCACTTACAAATCAGCTTTGGGAGTTGCCAAAACTTTTCTCTCAAAATGTACCTAGGAAAAAAAATGAAAACCACAAAATATACACACAAAATGTTCACAGTAACATTATTCATAAAGCTTGGGCACCTGGGTGGCTCAGTTGCTTGAGCAACTGACTGCCTTCGGCTCAGGTCATGATCCTGGAGTCCCAGGATCAAGTCCCACATCAGGCTCCCTGCTCAGCAGGGGGTCTGCTTCTCTCTCTGACCTTCCCCCTCTCATGCTCGCTCTCTCTCATTCTCTTCCTCTCTCAAATAAATAAATAAAATCTTTTTAAAAAATTACTCATAAAGCCAAAAGAGGAAACAACTCAAACGTCCACTAATAAATGGATAAACCAAATAGTATACAGCCACACAATGGAATATTATTCAGTTTTAAAAAGTAATGAAGCACAATATATACACACTACAACATGGATGAACTTTAAAAACATTACACTAAGTGAAGGAAGCCGGTCACAAAAGACAACTATATGTTTCCATTTACATGAACTGTACAGAATAGGCAAATTCACAGAGACAGAGAAGTCAGTAAGTGTTTGCCAGGACTAGGAATGAGGGAAAAATGGGTAAAGGAGTGCTAATAGGTATGAAGTATTCTTTTGGGGTGATGAAAATGTTCTTAAATTAGATAATGGTGATGTTGTACAACTCTAAATATTCTGAAAACTACTAAATTCAAATCCTCCAAACTAGTCAACTGTTATCTCTGGTAACAGAAGAACACAAAAGAACACAGAGGCCCACATGATTCTAAATAAAAACTGAACCACATGATGGTGTCAGCATTAATCGAGCAATATACCAAGCAACTGTGTTTCACAAGAAATGGACACTGTCTTGAGATGCTGAGGGACTCCCCTACCCCCCTCCCCAGCCTTGGATAAAATATTCCTAAAGGCTTTCAAAGCAAAGGCTTCCCTTTGCTCTGAGTTCATGCTCCCCACACAGCTCTGATTATCAACTCAACTTTCCTAATACCTTGACATATAGCTGCAGCTACAACCTGGATAGCAGACACAAAAAATTCTAGTTAAGTGAGAAGGGATATCCCTTCTCAACTGTCAACCCATCATAATCAATTTCTGAGTCTGATTTCTATGAACAGATCCCTTATGACCAAACTAGCTTAGAGTGTACTGACAAATTCAAAACGAAACTGACAAATCAATGTCCAGACTCTAAAGAGCCTTGTGCTCACTATGTTACTGTCACCTAATAACCACTTTGTAAAAGAAAGTACCTCAAATAAAGCACTAGTGTTTACTACTATAATTAGTCTAAATATATATATAGCTAGTTAACAATGATGAAAATTCATCATCACCCAAGATTTAACTTACAGCTTGCTCTAAATCAAAGTGATTTCATAATACAAATCTTTATGGATTGAAGTTTTCATGGTAAGACAAACCAAAAAGCAATGGAAGAGAATGGAAGAGAGGTGAACAGTCAACAGAAAATACTGAATGCCTTCCATGAGACGTCACACAAGCACACCATCACCCCTCTCAACTCCAACATCCCATCCCCCATGCCAAATAAAACAGATCTGCACAAGCAGCTCTGAAACACACTGAGAGAAATCTGCCTGCTCTTCTACCTATTCTGTAAATGGAGAGCATCAGTCTCCACAGCTGTGACACCTTTTATGAGCACTAAAGTCACTTAATAGAATACTGAAATTTTATATCAGTATGTTTCATGTCTAGCTCTAACAGTCCTAACATATTTCTTGCTTTTTTTTTTTCATTTTTATTTCACTTTAATTCTTACCCTTGGATTTAACATTGATTTTTTTTCCAGCTTACTTCTTTCAATTAAAATATATCACAAGTTTAAAATTTAGTAAGTATGTATATATAAGAGCAAGTTAGAGCAGATGTGCATGGAAGTCAGAAAGAGACCAATTCTCAGGGAAGGTCCTTGGATATAGCAAAATGCTCTTGGCACTATTTTAAGAAATGTGGAATGAGTGAGAACTCCTTTTATACATCCTAAACCAGAAGCAATCCATTACATGACAAATACAGGGAAATCTAAATGAAATGAAATTCTTTTTTACTGAACCTGGAGCCTCAGCTTAATAAACTATGCCCTCAGTTTCAATTATATATTACTTTAGTTATACACATTTATATATATACATTTATAGAGTTACAGGTATATATACAGTATATATATATTCTTCTTAATATTCTTATTTATGTACATTTGTATGCTAATACTGCAATGAGCATATAATTACTTGAAGGATTACTCAATGATTCAATCTGAGCTATAATCTGAAGCCCAAATTTTGAAAATTGCTTCAGAATATAGGAAAACTAAAACTAGTCTCTCCAGAGGACTACTGAAAAGTACTATTATGGGGCACCTGGCTGACTCAGTTGGTAGAGCATGCAACTCTTGATCTCAGGGTTGCGAGTTTGAGCCTAATGCTGGGTGTAGAGATTACTAACTCAATAAATTTAAAAAGAAATGATTAAAAATATCCAAATAGGGAGTGAGTGCTAATAGGTATGGTGTTTCTATTTAAGG
Source organism: Mustela nivalis (assembly GCF_964662115.1). Classification (NCBI taxonomy): domain Eukaryota; kingdom Metazoa; phylum Chordata; class Mammalia; order Carnivora; family Mustelidae; genus Mustela; species Mustela nivalis. Next base: position 136,999,147 of record NC_139020.1, on the reverse strand, counting down.
TGCTGAAAATGTTCTAAAAACAGATAGTTGTGATGGTTGCACATCCTTGTGACTATATACTGAGACCACTTAGTATACTATCTATTTTGAAAGGGTGAGTATTGCAGTACATGGATTATAACTCCACAAAGTGGTTATTAATAAATGGGCTTGGGTCTCACTGTGTTTGGCTGATGGAGTTTAGAAAACTGACAGATCAAGAAATAAATGGAGAAGTACTGAATATGTGGATACTAAAAAGAACGCCAATAGAGGGTAAGTATTAGAGGAAATCCTTAAGGAAAATTCTTAAATTGTAATATACATATAGAACAGTACACAAATAGTGAGTGTTGGCCAATGAGTTGTCATGTACTGAACACACTTGTGTTACCAGTATCCAGGCCAAGAAACAGCATATTCGTCTCTCCTGTTACTACCCTAACCTCTAAGACCACATCTTGTCCATCTCTGAACTTCACATAAACTGTATGATGATAATACTCTTAAGTTTCACTACTTTCCATAAAGAGAAACCCAAATAGACGTATAATTTCTATAGTTTCACCATACAGAAAAAATTTTATTTCTACTTTTGACCTCACTTTATTTCATCCAAATGTTAATGCAAAGATGATTAATTCATCAGAGACCACTAATAAACACTACAGAAACTTTTAGAAACAAAGTTTTCATTTCTTTTTCAAATATCAAGAGTAAGGCAAATTTCCACTGATTTTGGTCTTTAAATGCCCAATTACAGAAAAAAGTATTAGGAAAAAAATTATTGCACCACTCAGGTGGCAACTAATTTTTATGAAGAAAAAGCAGTCTACAAGCACTTTAATTAACTATAAATATAAAATTGGTGTTTTGTCTTTTCAAAGTATAAATGAATAAAAAGTCATGAATCAAAACTCTTTAAAGCTATATTATAAATCAGCATTTTAAGATTATCTTTAAGATTAATTCCTAATTAGCTACTTTGATCAAATCATCTAATCTAGAAGGAAGATAAATTTAAATTCCAGGGTTATAAACATAGAGCTCTTCTTCAATGATAGTTTCAAAGCTAGTAAGATATTTAAATCTACATTTTTAAATATAGACTCAAACTAAAACTTGGCTTCTAAACATAAAACAGACTTTCCTCAAAAAATGTGTTATATTTAGAGTTTAGATATTGTTCCTTCTTCAACACACAAATTAAGCCTGTATTAGCTATGCACTCTATGTGGTAATTACAGTCCTGGAAATCAACAATATAGTAAATGAAATTCACTTGTTCCATAAAAACGAAATGATTCGGTTATAAACATAACTGATAAGTAAAAGCAACTATGGTAACTTCATAAATTTGATTACTATCCAGATAAGCCTTATAACTGTATTTTATGGTATAAAACTGCAATGTTCATTTGAGCTTTTACAACAAGAAAACGCCTAATTCTGTCATGTAATATCTTGTTATTTGTCTTCCTACTAAAATTTCTAAACTTTCTTAAAATGTAAAATAAAACACAATTTTTGAGGAAAAGGTGCTATGTTCTGGGGGAGATAAAATGGGGTATGACATTATATGAAAACACTACATCATCAGCATCAACCCACATACAAAACGCTAAAGAGCCAGAGCATCCAAATTGCTGAGACAATTATTTAAATCCCAAGGTCCAGACTGAATTATTACCACATATTCAGGAACACACTTTTTAAAGAACAGAGGATTTAAAAAAAAAAAAAAAAAAAACCACTAAGAAGAGCTTGAAATCTTCCCAAAGCGCTAGGTAATCTCAAGGTAAGCCCTAGGACTTCCTTTTGTACTTTTAAATACAAATATCTGAGTAGACTCTCAAGAATACACAATATAAAACGATGAATCTTGAAAACATGCAAATAGGTCTAACAGCCACCGAGCACAGGATGATGTCTTTCTAAAACGGCCTTAATTTCCTTAAGGGAAGATGGATTGGACATTTCTGGTTGGTCGTGGGGGGAAAAAAGCCACAAGAAGCTACGCTTTATCTTCATTAGAAATGGTAAAGGGCAAAAGGATCAAAACATTATGAGAGAAGAGAGGGGGAGAAGTGGAGGGAGGAGGGCCGAGGGAATCCAGTTTCAAACCAGGCCAGGGGGGGCTGCAGAGAAGAGACCAGAAAAAAATGGGCTTCAGCTCCAAACTGTGACAAGCGCTAGGCTTCACAAAAGACCAATACAACACACACTTCACACCAGGGTATACACAAACACACCCCACAAGGTCTTCTCCAGGAGGGCCGCGGGCGTGCGGCAGCGGGGGAGCCAGACCCGGCACTCACCGGGAGAGACACCATGTGCAGCAATTATGCAATTAGGGAAAATAGCAAAAGATCAAGCCGGGCACTTTCCACCGTGACATTTATCCAGTACTTTTGCAAAGACTTAGTTCCAGGATGCGGCTGGGAGAGGAAAGGGGCTGGGAGGGTGGCGAAGGATGGGGAACTGAGAACGGAAGGGGGTAGAAGATGGGCAGGGTGGGACGAGGCGGGGGGGGGGGGGGGGATGTAAGGGGGGAGGGGTGGAAAGGGCGAGAAACCGGGGCAAGGAGGCTCGCGGGAGGGGGCGCGGGGAATGGGGCACGCCAAGGAACAGGGGAGAGAACTAGGGCGCAAGCGGTGTAAGCAGAGACCTGCGACGTGGAGGCGAGGTTGGGGGGGAAGCCCGCCAGAGGGAGGACGCCGGGGACGGGGACGGATGGGGGGGGGGGGGCGCCGGCGAGGCCCGGGCGAATACCTGAGGGAGGGGCGTCCGCGCAGGTCGTGGGCTCCAGCCCAAGCGCGGGGAGAGAGGGCTTCGGGGGCGGGGGTGCTGGGAGGCCTCGAGGACGGGGTGTCCCCGCAGACCGTCTAGTCACCGAAAGCCGGACCCGCGCACCACGCACCCTGCCGCCCGGCCACGCCTGTACCCGCCGCGCTCGCGCCCGCCCGGACTCACCCTCAGCGCCTCCGCCGCCGCCCGCGGCCGTTCCAGCTCCGGCTCCCGAGGCTCTTGCCCGCGGCTGCTGCTGTGGCCGCCCCTGAGTCCTGGAAAGTGAAGCCACCACCTCCGTGAGACGCTGCCGCCGCCCGGCCGTCCGCGCGCGCGCCCGCGAGTGCGCGTCCCCGCGTGCCCGCCCGGGAGAGACCGCGAGAGCGCGAGCCCCACGTCGGCCGTGCCGCGCCGCGCGCCTCCCGGCACCCCAAGGCCGCTCGGCCCCGCCTCCTCCCCGCGCGCGGCCGCGAGGGGGCGGGGGCGGGCGCGCGCACAGCCGGGCTGCCCGGCCGGCCTGGCGAGGGGGCGGGGAGGCGGCGCGGAAAAGTAAAGTGACAGCCGAGTCCCGCAAGTGAGCAGTGGCGGGGGTGGGCGAGGGCAGTGCCATGGAGAAGCGAAGGCAGGGACACAGGAGAGGAGAGGGAAACAGAGGCTGACGAGACGACCTGAGGGGAAGGGACGCGGGGACCTTGACGGGCACGCGCATTAAAGGGAAATGTTGGCTGGGGGTAGTGGGAGTTGCCCTAAGACGGAACTGGGTGCGGCATTCTACGCCCATCCACTGCAGCCCTGGACTTGCCTCAAAGAGTCCTCAAAGTACGCTACTGGGACTGACCCTGTTGACATACCAGCCAAAACTCGGATGCACAGTGCCCACATGCACCCAAGAAGAGAAAAGTTCGCACTATCCTGGAGAGTTCCCAAAGGCTAACCCAGACTACGCTACAGTGCAACAAGAATGTTCTGTCTTTTGGTTCGCCCTGGCCTAGAATGTACACGGGTACCAAGGAGCTCCACGCCATTTCTCACGCCCTGGGAAACTGGGGAGAGAGGTGAAAGGAGGAGGAGCTATCAGAACGAGTAGGCGCTGCATTAATGCCCAGTCAAAGGCAATGGGAACTGTGGCAGTGCTGTGGCTAACCGGAGGGAACATTGGGTTCCCCTATAATCTTTACCCCAAATAACCATTAAAAAAAAAAAAAAAAAAACCCTATGTCTGTCATGCAAACTCAGCTTCTACAAAATTTCCCCCACCTCTACCCCTCTTAGCAACTGATAACTGTTGCTGCTCCTAGACCCATTCTATATAGGAGCTGTCGTTATATGTGTGACATATCCTGGAGCTGTCACTTTTTGTGGCAAAAGTGTCCAGACTACAAAGGGTAGCCCCACCAGAGTCCAGCACGATTCAAGCAGCCAAAAGAAATCAGTGCAGTAAGACCCCAGAGGACAGGATCAAGTCAAGATCCATACATATGTCTATAACTGAAAATCCCTTTATCCTTCTTGAGGAATATTAAATAATAACATCCTTGAAAATTGGCAATGGCGGGTATTGGCTTCCAGCCTCCAGAAATTACTATTGAGTAAAAAGTGGGTGTGTTCTTGGGTGTCCTTTCTATGCAGCACTCAAGGATATCAACAGGCCCTGTACCCTAAAACTCAAAAACATGTATTGGAAGATTACATATTTAGCATGTCCTGGGGTTATTATCAATTATATAGCCACCTATACCTCTCACATGGTACAATATTTTATGCATATAATGCATAAAATTTGCTTTCTAATATTAGAATATGACCAAAATAGAACATTTCATAGATTGCCTTAAATGTCTGCATAATTTATTTTACCTCATTAAATCTCCATATTTTAATATTTTCATTTCCTGATTGTGTTTTGTGATGATTTGGTGAGAATAGATGACAGAATTCCCGTTTTCTAGGTCTCTATACTTTTCTCCAACAGACTACTTGTGTATATATACTCAGGTATATATCCTGTTGGGTTTTGCTTGGTTTTTAATGAATATTTTATAACAAAGTTCCCTTCTGTTATAGAAAGTATCAAAGTTGTTTTTTAGTCCTGGTCATTGGCAGCTGGTGGCTAGGAATGCAGCAATGTCAACTTCTAACTCTGTGAAAGAATTGGAAAATTTTTCACTGTTTAACTGCTGAAACTATGATTGCTGTGGTACCTCATTTATCTGCAAATGTTATAACTGCTATGTACTATTTATTGAATTTAAGAAATTAAGGATATAATACAAATCAGAATTGCCTTTTCTTTAATCCAAAGAATGTTGAGTACTAGGCACTGTTAATTGATTGGGGTATGATATGGAATAAAAGAAAAAAATCTAGGGCACCTGGGTGGCTTAGTTAAGCATCTGTCTTTGCTCCAGTCATGATCCTGGAGTCCTGGTATGGAGCCCGAGTGGAGCTCCCTGTTTAGCAGGGAGTCTGCTTCTCCTTCTCCTCCTCCACCCCACTCATGTCCTATCTCTCTCTCTATCTCAAATAAATAAATAAAAATCTTAGAAAGAGAGAGAAATCCCTATCCTCACAGAGCTTCCCTATTTCTGAACTTTCTCTTTGTTTTATAAGTTACATCCAATTCATCAGCAAATTCTGTTGATGCTGCCTTCAAAAATACACCCTGAAAGTATCCATTGCTTCCCACCTCTCTCCCCACAGCTCAAACTGTAGTCTAAGCTACCATCATCTCTCAACTACAGCCTCCTATCTGATCTTGCTACTTCCCTTACCTACTATCCTTCCATTCCCCCCTCCCTCAGGACACACAACAGTCTATTTTGTCCTTTAAAATATAGGTCTCTCCTGTTCTCAAAACCATCAGTGGCAGGGTGCCTGGGTGATTCAGTAGGTTGGGCATCTAACTTCAGCTCAGGTCATGAACCCAGGGTCCTGGGATCAAGCCCTACACTGGCTCCCTGATCAGCAGGTAGCCTGTTTCTCCTTCTCCCTCTGCCATTCCCCCTACTTGTGCTCTCTGGCTCTCTCTACCTCTCTGTAAAATAAATAAATAAAATCTTTAAAAGAAAAAGAAAAGAAAACTTTCAGTGGTTTCCCATCCTAGAGCAACATCCAGAATTCTTACAATGGCTTCATGGCCCATGATCTGCCCCCACCCTCCCTCAGGACCCCCTCTGATCACATAATAAAACTTCACCCCATTCTCATTTCCCACCAACCACACTAGCCTCCTTGCTATTATGGAAAACACCAAATATTTCTTTAAATACTTCTGGTTTAACAATTTCCTATCTCTAGAACATTCTTCCCTTTACCTCTCCCCTCAGCTCTTCTTATAGCCCTTATTTTGCTTAATTTTTTTTCATGACCATCATAATAAATCTGAACTAATGTATAAGTACTTTGGGAACAAGAATTTTGTTGGTTGAGGTTCATTGACTGATATATAATATATATATATATACACACATACACACACACATACATATACATATATATGTATATATTCAATAAATACTGGTCCAATAAATGAAATTGAACTCTTGCTGTTAATGACATAGTAGACACTCTTTTTAATTTCTCCAATAATAATTAGCACTTAGTGTGTTCTTGATTTGTACCAGGCAAAGTTCAAGTACTTTACATATACTAGCTCATAAACACCCCCATAAGGTTGGTTTCATTCAATAGACCCCACTGTATAGATGAGAACACCAAAGTACAAAGAGATTAAGTCACTTGCCCACAGTCACACAGCTAGTGAGTAGCAGAACTAGGATTTGAAATCAGCAGTTTGGCTCTGGAGTTGATGAAATTCAGGACACATTAATTTGAGCCCAGTGTTACAAATAGATTTCACTTGATTTTCTCAAGTCCTCTCCCCTAAGACTCAAACTTGGTCTCCAAAACAAATAGCTTACCTGCCTTATATTTCTTGCTCTGATCCATCAATCTATCATCATGAACTCACTCCTTTCCTATACTTCTAATTTCTGGGCTTTAATATATAGCCTACATTTTCCCCCCTAGAATTGGCAAATAAGAATGGTTTTTATAGGTCCCTTCTTTTTTTCTTTTTTTTTTTCTTTAAAGATTTTATTTGTTTATTTGACCGAAAGAGAGAGAGATCACAAGTAGGCGGGGAGGGGGGGAGCAGGATCCCCGCTGAGCAGAGAGCCTGATGTGGGGCTCAATCCCAGGACCCTGAGATCATGACTTGAGCTGAAGGCAGAGGCTTAACCCACTGAGCTACCCAGGTGCCCCTTATAGGGCCCTTCTTATAATTTTTGTTATCACCAACTGAGTATGTAGTATGGTACATAAGTAGGTAGAGTCACAATTAGTTTTCTAGCATGACTGGAAGTGTGCTAGAAAAGACTTGGGGTAACTGCACTGGTTTCAGCAGATGGTTTTTGCATCATACTGGGAGAGCTGCTCCTTGTTTGGGCTGCTCCCATTCTTGTTGGGCACCCAATGGTCAAGGATTGTTAAATACGTGGATTATACTCCCTGGAGGAAATATCATTATTAGCTTAAGTTTACCAAAGATTAGGACCCTGTGAGAATGAGATGAAAGACAACAATCTTTTGCTTACAGTCTGGCTTGAAAGGGGTTATAGGACATTCTGTGTTCACTCTGAATGTCTTGGATACTTAAGAGGAAAAACACTGATGTGGGATAATTGCAGCTCCATTAAAGCTGAGACCCTGGGAGCCCATTACTTAGTACTGTACCAACACAGAGGCATGTACCAGGTGTTTAAAAAATGTTTGATGCAAGAGGGTTACCAGAGAGGCGGCAGGTGAAGGGAGTGTAAAAAAAGTGATGGGGATTAACAACACAGGTTTCGGGACACCTGGGTGGCTCAGTCAGTTAAGCAGCTGCCTTTGGCTTGGGTCATGATCCCGGGATCCTGGGATCGAGTCCTGCATCAGGCTCCTTGCTCAGTGGGGAGCCTGCTTCTCTCTCGGCTCTGCCTGCCAGTCTGCCTGCTTGTGCTCTGTGCTCTCTCTTACAAATAAATTTTTTAAAAATCTCAAAAAAAAAAAAAAAAGCACACATATCATGATGAGCACTGAGTAATGTATAAAATTGTTGAATCACTATATTGTACACCTAAAACTGAATAACTATATGTTATGTATAGTATGCTAACTACACTGGAATTAACATTTAAAACTTAATAAACTTAATTTAAAAAAAAGTTTGTTGAATGCATGAATAAATGAATTCCTAACAGGTAATGGAAGAATGCCAAGGACAAACGCCCTTGGTGAGGGCCTGCCACCTGGGCTGCCATGTGCAATTATACATACTGTACATTGCAAAAATGTGCAGAGCAGACACCCCCTAAATGTTGGTCAAATGAATGAATATACTTGCTCTTTCAACTGCCATTTCACCATTCACATAAATTAAGATGCAAACACAGAATTCTGGCTGCTCCACCCACCCCTGGTCCCTGCCCAAGTAGGGTAGCCAGCTTCTAAGATGTCCCCAATGATCCCCACCCCTGGTATTCACACCCTTGTGCAGTTCCCTCCCACTTCATACTAGGGCTGGCTAACAAATGATAAGAAGTGATAGTATCTCACTTCTGAGATTAGTATATAAAATATATTAGGACTTCCATCTTGGTTGCTGGCTGGTTCTCTCATTCTCATCATTCACTGTGGGGGAAGGTAGCTGACATATTGGAAATAGCCCTATTGAGAGGCCCATTGATTCGAAACCAAGGTCTCCTACTGAGACCCATATGAGCAAACTCAGAAAGAGATTCTTCCACCTTAGTCAAGCCTTCAGATGTTGCAACCTTGCTCAACATAGGCCGTGCAAACTGATGAAAGACCCTGAGACAGAAACATCCAGCTAAACCACTCTTGAACCTTGAGATAATAATGTTGTTTTCAGCCACTACGTTTTGAGAGTGATTTCTCAAGCAACAGTAGATAATTAATACACATGCTCTCTGATGAGGATGTTCCCTCCTCAAGTCCTCTATGTATCAAGGATGCTACCACTGTGGGAGTTTCTGCGGGGCAAGGAGTCCCACTCAGTGCTGAAATGGGCCATTACTTCGAACTTCTCAGAAATATAGTGGGTTCTAAGTAGGTGCTGAGATATTGGTAAAGGGTAACCAGAGAGAGCATAGGCTAGGAATGGGAAAAAGGAAAGGTGGTTCAGAGGAGCCATCCTTAGACCCCCATAGGAGAACGATAGAAAAAATCTGCTCTGATAAAGACTATCATCAGAACAAAGGAACAAATAATGATATCTAAGAGTCAGGGATTTATTGAGCAATGAGATTATAGATAAGGTTCTTTTTGTTAAAACTATTACACTGTTATTAGTACAATAAATTAAAAAAATGTTTGGAACTTGGCAAAAGTCTGAAGGAGACAAAGACAGAACAAAGGAAAGGCAGTGCCTGATTTTGCCTTTCTTACCCAGTATAGAGATGCTTTGGAAGTGGGCTGACTGGATTCATGGTCCTGGCTCTACTTCTTCCTTGCCATGATCATGGACAGGGTACTTACCATCTCATTGGCTCAGATTCCTTGTCTATGAATGGGGCTTATTTTAATAGATGATACCCAGGGTAGGAGAGAAGATTAAATGAGTTACTACATATAAGCAACCTAAATAGAGCTTTAAACAAAATACAAGTATGAGATACTAGGCTTCCTAGTACTTTGTTAAGTAGGAGGCTGTCACCCTCAAGTCTAGGTGCTATGATCTGTCTTGTGTTTGCCACTTTTTCTTGCAAAGAGTCTCCCAGTTCATCACAGCAGCATGTTTCCCTGTATTCTACACTGTTTAAAAGCCTATGTCCCCTAGTTTGCTGTGAGCTGCTCAAGGGCAGAGACCATGCTTAGAATAAAGAGTAGGCACCTCCTACTCTTCCATCCAAGTACTAACCAGGCCCGACCCTGCTTGCACCTCCTACTCTTTATTGGCACCTCCTACTCTTTATTACTCCTGTTGGCCAAATGAATGAATATAACTGCTTTTTCAACTGCCATTTCTCCAAATTATGGAATTTGGGCAAGTAGATATAGTTGTTCCATGTCATTCATTTTAACAGCCGTTTCAAAGAATGCATAAGCTCTTTACTATTTCTTTTACATTCAGAAAGTATATTAATGAATATTTTCCAGAGCTTTATGAACCCTCTGGTCCTCTCTGCAGATTCCATGAAGAAAAACTGTGAAATCTCTTTATATAAGGCCAAAATGAAAAAAAAAAAAAAGCTACGATTTGCTGTCTTTCACTTACTGCTTTTATTTTCCTCTGCAGTCATCTTGTTATTCCCTTGTCTACTTGGAAATGCACAGATTTTATTAAGATATAATTCACAGACCATACAATTCACCAATTTAAAATGTGGCATAATGATGATTTTTTAGTATATTCACATAGTCATGGAAGGCCACAATTTTTGTGAATGGAAGAGAATAAAGATTCTTCCACTCCTTTCACTTTCTTTCTATTCTGTGTTATATTTTTCTATTGACCAGGGCTGACTATAAGTAGTCTACAGAAGAACAATTTCCTTGGGCTCTCTGGGATTAATATTCCAACCAAGATAAAATCATGAAAGAAGTCAAGGGTCAGAGCCCTCAATCAGTCACTTCTCTTACTAACATGGCCCTATTCATGCTGTCTTGGAACACCAGCACCCCCCCCATATCAGCTGAGTTTTCCAGGAAGCAGACACCAAGATGTACTTAGGAATGCAAGAGACTTACCTATGCACCTATGAAAGAAATAAATAGGGGAAAGTAGCAGGAGTAGGCAGTGACATCCTTCAGGCTACTAGGCAAACTTGTCTGATCCCTGTGAAGGGAGGGAGGATAGAGAGAAGATTGGGTAGGAAGAGCCCCAGCTTCTGAGGCAGCTCTGAGTAAGGCCTGTCCAGCCCAACAAAAGCTCCAGTGCAAACACTGCCCACAGAGCAGTTCCATGGGAGTGCCTGGTGGCTCAGTCGTTAAGCATCTGCCTTTGGCTCGTGTCATGATCCCAGGGTCCTGGGATGAAGCTCCACATTGGGACCCCTGCTCGGCAGGAAGCCCGCTTCTCCCTCTCCTGGTCCCCCTGCTTGTGTTCCTGTTCTGGCTGTCTCTCTCTGTCAAATGAATAAATAAACCAAACCAAAACAAAACAAAATCCAAAAAACAAAAAAACAAAACAGTTCCATGTTGGGCAGAAATGGCCAGATCCTGATGTTTCCACCATGCTTAGTCATTTGCTAAGACTTCCCAGGAAGATCATGTCCTTGGCTCCATAGGTAAGATGGGTCCCAAAAGCACATACAGCTGGAAGCTGTCAGCAAACTAAATGCTTCACATCTGATAAAACAGTGCTTTGTTGAAGAGTGATCCAAGTCATGTATCCTCAGAGCTGCACCCTTGCGTTGCCTCTTTGTCAGCAGAACTCCATATTCATGAATATAGTTTGATACTAGACTTCTGTTTGTCCACTGTCTTGGCCTTGCTAACTTGAACGACCTTCTTCACCCATGCTACTATTGCGCACCATCTCCACTTTAACCCAGGTTGTAAGCCTTGGGCTTTGGGTGGTAGCTGATACACTGCCCCTGGTTCTTCCATTTGCATTTTGCATTTGCTTAACAGTTGATATATACAGTCATACAGTCCCGTGCTGTGCTCAACATGCATTAGACTGGCCTCAGAAATCAAAACAAATGCCTGGCTTCTTTGGAGGTTTGCAAATAGAGAGAATAGAGTATTAGCTTTCTCACTAACTCTCATCACTCCTCTCTCTTTTAAAGGTAAGAGAAAAAGCCCCGCCAAAGTTTGCTCTGAAGAACACGTAAGAATTCAGAGTCGGCTTTTTTTGCCCCTCCCCGACTCCCCCAACCCAGCCAAACTTGTTCCAAAACTGCATCCAAAATTACATCCCTTTGGAGCTATGTACCACTGAGGAAGGTTCGGATGACAGAGGCTAAATAGAGTTATCTTTCTGCTTGTTCAGAGTAAAGGGCAAACATACACTGTTTCCTCCATGTATCTTCAGCCTAACTTTGTCAAGGACACTCACAACAAGCTGCTTCTTAACTCATGAGTTGGAGAGTATCAATGGATATATGGTGTGTGTGTAAATATCTTTATATTGTGTATACATAATTTATTCTTAATTTGACTCTCAACATGTATAATTAGCATTGAATGAGTAATAAAAATCACTTTGCAAATACTTCCAGCAAGCTGCTGGATCTTTTTCCCTGATATATAGGATAGGTTTTTATCAGTGTGGTCTTGTGAAGGATGACCAATTATAATTGTTATCACTAAATTACACAAGTACTTCTTTCTGTCACACTATTTAGTAGTATAAACATCATATTAAATTTTTTTCAATGCACTTCAAATTTTTAATTAAGTCATCCATGACACATTGTTCTTTTCCCTTCCTCTTCAATGAAATCTTTTTTCATCTGTTATCTTTATTTTCCTCATTTTTTTGGTTCTCACTCCTCCAGTCATAGAATCATGTAGGGTGGAGGCAGATAGGGAAAGGGAAGAAGACAAGCCCACAGCTTGAGTCTAACCTGGGATTCACAATACCAGGTATGCCCTTAGGGATGGGATATTTAAATGAGGGGCCAAGAATCAAGCATCCTGAAAAGAACAAATGAAAAGAAAAAAAAAAAAAAGAAAGAAAGATTGGAGTCCTAGATTATTTACTTATAGACAATGAGCACATCACTCTGAATAAAGCCAATTGTAGGCAAGACATAAAATCTGTTGCTCCCTGATTATTCCAGCTCAAGCCCCCACAGACTGTTAGTTAAGTCCAAGGGGGAAAAATGTCCATGACTAAGAACTAAGAGCCATTTATTTGCCCATAAGATACATTTGACATTATAGGGTCCTGGATTGCCAACAACCGCGCAGTGTAACCCAAGAAAGAGAGGAAGTCAGCCATTGCCATGTTGAGGGAATTGACAGGATAGAGTCTATGGAAGGGTGTGGGAGCCAGCAGAAACCTGTTGCAGAGGTGCAACTCTGGCCCAGGGAGGCACTGGCAGGGAAGAAGGGACTGTGTTATATGCACATGTGGGAGCTCACCTGGTGACTCTCAGAGAAGATGATACAGGGGACTCTGAAGGAGTTCAGACCTCTCGGCAATAGTGGAAAGGATTTGGCATGATGTCTAACCCAATCACTGTCTGATTTAGAATTCTTTCAAAATAATGTTCTTGGAAATCTCCAGAGATAGGACCTCTCTCGTCCCCTGAAAGTTGACTCCATCTTTGAACAGTTTTGACCTTCTTCACCCCTACATTGCCTTCTGATCTTTTTCTCATTGTGATTTGGCTTATCCAATAATACTAACAGCTCTTCTGCATGAAAACTTTTTACATTATTTTAAAAATGTCTAATATGCCCCGCGAGTTGTCCTCTCCCGAAAGTAAACATTCCCTTTTTCTTCATTTGTCCCTCATCGGACGCAGGTTTGTGTTCCCTCACCATTTAAATCAATCTCTTCTAAATGCACTTGAATTTGTCTGTGCTTCTCTTAAAATATAGTGTCAGGAACTGAACGCAGTCTTCCAGGAGTAGTCAGCTTAGCCCACAGCAGAAGGAAGCAGATTGTCACCTGCTCTCTCCAGTTCGGGAATCTGATTCTGAACTCCTAAATGTAACATAAATTTCCATGCTGCATGGGGATATTGCTTTTCAACTAAACATTAGATTAGGGTCAAAAGAATAAAAAAAAATTTTTTTTCAGGAGACCCAGCTTAGGAAATAATCTTGGTGTATCTATTTAGTACGTTCTAAATCTTTATCTCTCAAATTAGCATACACCCACTACTCCTTGGGCCTTTAGAAAATAAGGTTGTCAGCATTAAAGAATAGTCACAAATCTTACCTCTTCCAGAAACTCTTGATTCTCTTAGAGATGTGTTTTTTGGGGGGGAAAAATGAGGATATGGATGGCAGGTCAGAATTATGTACTTTTATCTCAAGAATAATGAAATTTATCCCTCACGAAAAAAGTCAGGTAGCCTTTTCAATGCTTTTGAAATTATGTTATGCTTTCATTTGGTAGTAAAAACTATAAATTGATTTCTTTGGAAATTATCAACGTGGGCTTCATCTACAGAGTGAAAGACCCCTGCCCTGGAAAGTCCCCTCCCCTAGAAGATAGATAGGATAACTAACCGCTTGTTTGCTTTTCTGTGAACCGCTGGCTTTTAGGCATAGATTAGGTTATTAATTGCGTGATTAATTGCTCTCTTGCCCTTCTGTAACTGCTTGGCTTATAGAAATAATAGGGACGCCATGATGGCATTCCTACCTTCCCCCTGCTTGTTCCCCCTTCCCGCCTCTCTCCTCCCGCACGCGGGCCCTCAGAACCAATCAGCCTGTTCCCCCTTCCCGCCTCTTTCTTCGCGCGCGCGGGTCCCCAAAGCCAATCAGCAAACTCCACGTATGCCTTTTTCAAAAGTTCTGTCAACCAATCAGTTGTGCCCCACCCAAAACTTGTTTGTACCTGTCTATAAAAACCCGGCACCACCCCAGCCGGGTGTGCTCAGCTAGCAGGAGCTGCTGACCACCCGCAGGCGCCTGCGTAACAATAAAGAACCTCTTGCTGATTGCATCCAGTGGCAGTGTTGGATTCTTGGGTAAGGGGATCCGCGGGTCTTTCACAGAGCACACACAAAAGCAAATTATTAGTATTCCCTTTTCAATAAGGATTTAACTTTTTTCCCACAAGAAAATTTTGTTAAACAAATACATTTACATTCATATCTAGAATATTTTCTGATAGAGCCATACATAATAATTAATCCAAACATGGTCAACTACACAGTACAACTTCATCACATTTAACACTGTTAATGGTTTGTTTACTAAGCTTTTCTTCCTTTCATACCACAAATTCAACTTCCCCAACATTTTGAAAATTTTTGTTTTCATTTCTCATAGCTGAGTTATACATAAATGTGCTCTTATTGATATCATGTTTTAAAATACCACACCGTTCCATTCCTCTTTACCTTTAGATACAATTCCTGGAATCTACTGTTACATAACAAGCCAAAAGTTGGTAATTTCAACAAGAGCAATCACATATTTCACTCATGAATCTGAAATTTGGTCAGGGCTTGGTGGGAATGGCTTATCTCTCCATGGCACATGATCACTTGGAGGCAGTTTCACTGAGAGCTGGAAGACCTGCTTTCAGGATGGCTCATTCACATGGCGGGCAAGCTGGTGTTAGCTGTTGGCTAGGAGCTCCACAGGAGTCCTGGGTGGGGACCTCAGTTCCTCCCCACAGGGACTTTCCACGGATTTCTTGGCTTCCTCACAGTATGGTGGCAGGGTTCCAAAAGCGACCATCCCAAGAAACCCAGACAAAAACTACATACTCTTTCCTAATATAACCTCATAAATCACATATTATCATCCCTCCACATTGTACTCATGGAAGCCATCATACATCCACCCAGATTCAAGGAGAAGGGAATTAAACTTCACCTCTTGATAGGGGAGTGACAAGTTTCTAATAGTATTTATGGGACTAGAGATATTGCTGCTGCCATTTTTGGAAAATACAGTCTGCTAACAGATCCATCTTTCCCTTTGCCTGGAATCCCCTTTCCCTCATTGTTCTCTATGAAGCCCAGCCCATCCTTCAATGCTCTGTCCAGACAACACTCACTTCTGCTGTGTCACATATGTGCCTCATATATTTTTCTATTATTCCTCTTTATATAGTGACTTGTACTTGTTGAAATCTAACTTACCATTACACTGTGAGCTCCTCAAGACTCGATGACTACTGGCTCACCATCAGTCATCCCCTAGGTGAGGAAGGTTTGATGACCCTGAAGGAACCTTTCACTCACTCCCACAGATGTTACTCCCATTCCACAGTTCAGTAAGACTCCTGATCTGGGCCACTGATTTACAGCTTTGCTACTCAAAGTGTGGTCCCCGAACTAGCAGCAGAGCCTAGCCTGGAAACTTGTTAGAAATGCAGACCATCATACCTTACCTCAGACCTACTAAATCTACATTTTAATAAGATCCCAGGGACTTGTTTGCAAATGAAAGTTCTGAGAAGCATTGTTTCAGAGAAAAGCTCTGGCCCCCTTACATAAGCTCCTGGGGCCAAGGGAATGTGTCCATCTGGAGCCCATGCCTCTGCTTTTAGACCATGCCTCTGGTAAACAGAACTGTGGAATTATCTGCCCAAATGGCTTTTTTTCCTAGCAACTGCTTGGATCTCTGCCCTGGGTATGTCCTGAAAGGGGACTATGTTTCTATCACGCACCACCCTAGGTTGGAAGGGTAGATACACACACACACACACACACCACCATCCCATACAGCCTTTCATAGGGTAAGGCAGAACCAGGGGGTGAGAAAAGAAGAGGGCAGGGTATGTTTGGGACTTCCCATTTGTTCCCATTGGTACTTTTTGTCTTGGGCACCAACAATAGTCAGGAGCAAGCTAACAAGGATATTCATTTTTCCAGCCTCACTGGTGGGATTTTGATAGGGATTGCATTGAATTTATAGATTAATATGAGGAGAGTGGCCATCTTGACAATATTTAGTCTTCCAGTCCAGGAACATGAAAAGTCTTTCCATTTATTTAGGTCTTCTTTAATTTCTTTCAATGATGTTTTATAGTTTTCAGTATACAAGTCTTACATTTCTTCCATTAAATTTATTCCTAAGTATTTTATTCTTTGTTGTTATTGTGAAGGAATCATTTTTTAAACTCAAATTTCTGGTTTTTCATTGCTAACATATAAAGAGATATAATTAATTATCTTGCTTAAGTCCTTTATTAGTTCTGGAAATTTTTTTGTGGATTTCTTTGGATTTTCATATAGGATCATGTCATCTATGGTTAATGGCAGTTTTACTTCTTTTTCTCCATTCTCAATGCCCTTAATTTAGAAAGAATTTTTTTTATTGCACTAGCTATAGAAACTCCTGTGCAAAGTTGCATAAAACTGGTGAAAGTAGACATCTTTGCCTTGTTCCTGATCTTAGAAGGAAAGCATTCAATATTTCAAGCATTAAGTATAATGTTAGCTGTGGGTTTTTTATAGATGCTCTTTATCAGGTTGAGGAAGTTCTCTTCTATTCTTAGTTTGAGAGTTTTTATTATGAATGAATGTTGGATTTTTTCAAATGTTTTTTCTGTGTCTATTGAAATGATCATGTGGTTTTTTTCTGTGTCTTTTGAGATGATCCTGTGGTTTTTCTCTTTTATTCTATTAATCAACTACATCTTAATTTTTTCTCTTTCATTTATTATGTGTTTTCAAGAATTTTTAGGGCTTCCTGAAGTTCAAAGCCAAAAGTTGTTAAGTTTCACTTCTTCCATTTGTCTTGGAGGCAACTGATTTTCTCCCCTGACATAAAACAATCTGATTATCAAATGTTACTCCTAACCTCCTGCTGGGATGAGTCTAGTTTTTCTTCCCTCTCTTGAGTTTTAAGTCATCTCAGGACTTGTTGAAATAATTCTAAAAAGGATTAGGTTTCCAAGGAGCAAATAGGTATAAATTGATATAAAATTTAAACCCGTTCAGGTAAAACCTACCCTCTCTGCCACTGCTTTTGCAAATCACCTGAGAGCCAGAGGAAAATAAATCTCCAGATACTGCTTATCTAGAGAAAGTTGTAGAAACAGAATCGAGGACTGGAGGAAAGAGATGATCTATATACAGACAAGGATTCTGGAAAGAAATCTTGTTGAGTGAACATTTAAATGAACAAAACACAGATTCTTCATCCTGATAACAGCAAACATTAACTGAGTGCTACTCCATATTTGAACTATTCAAAGCACTTTAAATATCACAGCAAACCTGTGAGCTAAGCATTGTCCCATTTAACAGCAGAGGAAACTGAAGCACAGATTGATTGGGCATCTTGCCTGATGTCATGCATTTAGTAAGTGATGAAGCCAGTGTGTGAGCCTAGGCTGACCAGCTGTAGTCTGTGTGCCTAACCACTTGGTGTTACACGAAAACAAAGCAGGGGCAATTTAAAACTGGTTTCCAGTAATTTACGGTTTCTATGGAGTAAAATCCTATGTCTTCTATACAAAAGAGGACTCCACCCTTTACTACTATGTCTGATGCATATCATCAGACTTGATCCTTTGAGTTCAGTATCAAAAGTACTTTGTGTGTATAAGACAAGTAACCCATTTTAAATGGGCAAAAGATTTTAACAGCTACCTTGGTAGGTGGGGACTATATGAATGGGAAAAAACAAACAAACATGAAAAGATGCTCACCATCATTAGTCATCCGAGAAATAAAAACTAAAATCACAGTGAGGTACCAATACACACCTTTCCAGAGGGCTAAAAAGTGAAAAGTTTGACAATAATAAGCGTTCATGAGGATGTGGGAAAACTGGAACTCTTGTATACTGCATATATACAACCACTTTATTTTTAATCTTATTTTAATTCCAGTAGAGTTAACATGCTGTTATATTAGTTTGAGGTGTACAGTACAGTAATTCAACAACTTACACCACCACTTTAGACAACTCTTTGGCAGTTTTTCTTTTTAAATAAAGCCAAATATAAACTTACCATATGACACATATATTCTGCTCCAAAATATTTACTCAAGAGAAATGACAATCTATGTCCAAGAAAGAATTGTATACAATGGTGGTAACAGCTTTGCTCATAATAGTTCTAAGTGGAAATAGCCCAAATGTACCACCACACGAGAATGGATAAACTTGTATATCCATCCATACAACAACATAAAGGACCGCAAAAGCATTATGTTGAGAGGGAAAAAGTCAGACACAAAAAATATCCATAGTATGATTCCATGTGTATGAACTCTAGAGTAGGCAAAATTCATCCGCAATGATGGCAAGCAGACCAGTAGTTGCCTAGGGCTGGGAGGTCAGGTGTGGGTTGAGATTAACTGCAAGGGGGCGGGAGAATTCCTTTTGGGGTGATGAGTAACGTTATAGAGTTTGAGTGTGGAGACAGTTGCACAGGTATATATTGTTAAAACCCTTTGCACTGTACACTTAAGAGAGCTGACTTTTATTCTATGTAATTCCATTTCAAAAAAAGTTGATCTGAAAAGAAAATCCATATGCATGACAAAAAACACCAAAATAGAAAATTTTCTTGGAGATTGATTTGTTGTTTATTTTATTCACCTAGAAGCCAGAGCGGCTTTTATGGGTATAAGGGAAACACAAAAGATATGGTTCCTGAGATGCTCTGTTCCAGAAGGATGTTTGGGTGACTTGCTATTTTGTTAACATCCTTCAGGTGACTGGACAGCTGGAAGGAGAGGGACTGTGGGACAGGGTTGGGGGGAGGGGTTGTGAGGAGGTGGGGGTGGGTGGGAATGAAGGAGACTGGAACAGACTTCCTGCTGCACAACTGCCTAGATGCTATCTGGTACAAAGCCATTCACTCTATTGTTACATTTCTACTAGAATTATTTTGTCTTTAGTTTTTCAATTTGTTGAACATCACTATCCTAAAAGGAGGAGAAAATAGAAAGGTAGAGTGGGATAGGATGAGGGATTGGAAACATTCAGACAGTGACTGCTTAATTATGCCGTAAAAAATTTACTGCTGAGAAAGAAGAATGACAAAGCCCTTAAAGAAGTAAGGAGGAAGGGGCTGAGGTGGTCCAGAGGCAGGGGGAGCTTGTATACTGCCTCAATTTAATCTTGCATTTTCTTTTTTATGGGTGTCAGATAGCCCTTGGAAGGGCTGGCTGTATATTCATTTATTTAATTTAGCATTTAAATCCGAACAATGCTTTCAGACTTAGGTGTGCACAAGATTCTTGTGAGGGAAATTCAGGTTCCTGAGCATCCAACCTGCGACCCTGGTTCAGTTCCTTCAGGATCTGTGTTTTGTCCTATATGGTTTGGATAAACTGTCTTCATGGACTACGCTTTGAGAAAAACTGACCTGGAAGATTACAAGTGAGAATGAGAAAGCATAATTTGATGATCGTATATACTCCAGAGAAAAGAAAGATAGAAGTGGTCAAAAGAAATCTTATATTAAGAAAAGCATCATGGGTACCCAGGTGGCTCAGTTGGTGAAGGCCTGCCTTCAGCTCTGGTCGTGATCTCAGGGGCCTGGGATTGAGCCCCACCCCACCTGCTCAGCAGAGAGCCTGCTTCTCCCTCTCCCTCTGCCATTCCCCCTCCCATGCTCTCTCTCTCTCTCAATTAAACTAATAAAATCTTTAAATATATATATATATATATATATCAGTATTTATTTCGGTGTGGGGTGTGTGTGTGTGTGTGTGTGTGTGGTGCACTAGGGAGAGCTAAGTAAGATGTTAGGTAGAAGGTTGAGAGCCTTCTGATACAGGGAACATATGCTTTGCTACTTATCACCCTGACCCAGACCTGATTTTAAGGACTCTACTAGCCTATGCCTCAAATCCTTTTTTCCCAAAGCCCATCAAATCGGTAGCAAATGTGAAACATTTGCAGGTCTGTCCACCTAATCCATCATAGTACAATACAAAAAGATACGAAGAGACCGAGGTGGATAAAGGAAATCAATACCCGTTTCCTGTTCTTTACCTTGAGATCCTTTGTCTGGTTTCACTATGTCTTCAACAGAATAAGAAACATAGCTCGAATTCCCAATCAAAATCAGATAAAATGCAGGCGATAAGACATTGTGTCTCTCCTTTCTGCAGATAAGAAATTTGAGTTATAACAGGGCCAAATTGTCTAAGCTCACTGCAGTTTTTTAGTGATTAGAAGTTTTTTGTGTTTCATAGTAATTTATATACTTAACCATAAGGTATTTAGAAAACAAAGCAAATATTCCAACAATAAAATGTTGAGCAAATTGAACAAAAGTTTTAATTCTCTAAGAATTATAAATAATTCTGTATACCTTCCAATTTAGATTGTAATCTTTCTTTTAAAATCCCTGAATAGTATTAAATTGCATCTACTTGACCAAATATAAGTATATTTATACTTGCCATGCTTTACCTATTGAGTAACAGAAATAAAAATCTACTTCATTAGTAATAACTAGCCTGATGGCCCCAGAGAGCAGTCTTTGCACGTGTTTTCTAAATTATCTACGATTTTTTAAATAAATCATGTTTTTAACAAATATAGATATATATCTCATCTGGACACTTAGCAAATTATGTGCTTATTACACACATACTACAGTGTTTTCAATTACCCTTGAAAGATTTTTCAAGTATGAGACCATGTTGCTACTGGATGGCATACCTAAGGCATTTCTTCAAAATGGCCATATAGTGAAAGAGAATAAACCTTATTCCTCAGCCTTTGCATAGAAGTGTGTTTAGTCTGAGGGTTGCTGGGGGGTTGAGGGTTAGGGAGAGGGTGACTTGGTGATGACATTGGGGAGGGTATGTGCTATGGTGAGTGTTGTGAATTATGTAAGACTGTTGATTCACAGACCTGTACCCCTAAAACAAATAATACATTATATGTTAATTTAAAAAAATTTTTTTTTAATTTTTTTATTTTTTATAAACATATATTTTTATCCCCAAGGATACATGTCTGTGAATCGCCAGGTTTACACACTTCACAGCACTCACCAAAGCACATACCCTCCCCAATGTCCATAACCCCACCCCTCTTCTCCCAAACCCCCTCCCCCCAGCAACCCTCAGTTTGTTTTGTGAGATTAAGAGTCACTTATGGTTTGTCTCCCTCCCGATTATATGTTAATTTAAAAAATATGTTTAGTATTATATTTGTAGAGAACATCAATAAAGTTATAGGAGACTCTAAGAAAAAGGTGGAGAAAAAAGCCAATTTATGGCAGGTCTAGTAAAGCCTGTGTGCTTGCCTAATAGTCCCCTTTCCCACTTGCACCTGGGCACCAACATTCAGGTGTGGTTAATGTGGGTTTCTTTTTGTTTTGCTTATCATTATAAAGATAGGGTTATACCCTCAAATCCCCACTCCCCCATAAAAGATGCCTAATATCCAGGTCCTTACGGTGTTTCTCCTGCTGCAGGACTCTCTTGATTTTTAAGTTTTGGCCAACAGAGTATTACTTGGGAATGAGGAATTAGCCTGAAATGACCCTCCTTTATGTGAGTCTTAGCTGTTAATAGAAGTCAACTGATGAAACAGGTTACAAGTTTTAACAGGAGGCAAAGAAATTTAACACAGCTGTAATTATTACTATAGGGAATATGATCTCATAAATACTTGTATGTATGGAATATCATTGCAAAACAACTCTTTAAAATTATTTTTAAAACAATTCAAAAGTTATTGTTCAGAGGTTAAACTAGAAAGAAACTTTCCTAGTATTATGTAAATAAGCATATGCGATTTAGGATAAATTCTCCAATAGCATCATATATGGGTTTAAAAGCATTCTATTTCAAAAACCTATTTGGACGTGAAGATGACGTATTGTGAAAAACTGTGGGATGAATCCAAGATTAGTTCTGGTCAAGACAATGATGCTGTATTTTGTTAATTTCCATCAGGATTGCCCTGATCTAACAGTTACTGCTTGTCCTTGGGGTAAATGTAAATGTGTGTGTTCTTTTGTAAGCATTTGCTTATAGGAGAATGTGTTATTATGCTAAAAAAAAAAAAAAAAAGGAGTGATTAACAAATTTGATTATCTCCTCTTCTATTTTGGAGCATAGACAGTGACAAAGAAATGGAACAAATGAGCTCAGCGGTTGCCCATGTAATACCACATGTGGAATTAAGAAAGATGTACTCAGGTTTTTGGCTGAGAATTGTCCATCCATTGCCTCTCCAACCCCTTTGCCATCTTAATGCACACAGGCTCCCTGCATGCTTTCATTCCCAGCATCTGTATCTTTGTTGAAGGGTTGCCCCCAAGGGTCTGGAATCCAATTTGCCTATACTTGGGGGGTTGGGAGTACCTAGGAGTTCTCCCAGTCATGTCCTTAACCAAAGGTTAATAGGTGCAAGGGTATAATATGCTACTCTCTGGCCCCCTAATGGGGATAGCTCTGAAGAAGGACAAATACTATTGCCAGAGCTTCCCTGTCGAATCAAGCCACTGACCAGCTGTAGGATTTTGCTTGATAACCTTGCTGGCCTTCTTTCTTCTCTGGTTTCACCTCTCTGCTGGCTTGTTCTGGGAATGTTTCCTAATCAATCGCTTTAACATAAATCTTAATCTCAGGATCTGTTTCTAGGGAACTCTTTCTAAAACAGGCGGTTCATTGTGGATGCTTGTGAATGCCTTGCCTGGGTCACAGAGGTTAGCCCACACACCTGAACAAAATGGGAAATGAGATGGGCTTCCTTCTTTATAGTTGATGCTGTCCAGATCTCTCCTTCAGGACCTAGGCACTCATTTCCCCAGCTCCTGGGAACATTGGCAGCTGACATCCTTCTCTGTGAATTGCCATTAGCCCAAGTGTAGCCCTCATAGCATGGCTGTTCAAGTCCGGACTCCTTGTCTCCATCTGAGACAACTTTGAAGTGTTATCCCAACTCTAGAGCTTCCGTGGCATCAACTGAAGACTGTTGCTATTCGTTGTAACCCATTTTCTCCTTCTGCCCAGGCTTGCTTTTTTCAGCCACCCCCCTGCCCCAGCCCGGTATTCTGAAGAGCATTCTTCCGGAAAACTCTTGCCAATAAATCTCTCTCTGAGTCTGTTTCCTGGAGAAGCTGACCCAAGATATTCTTCAACCTAGAGTTGGGAGGGTGTAGGAACTCTGACCTGTAGAGGTGTCTGAAAACCAAAGGCTCAGAGAAGCAGCTTGCCTGAAGCCAAGGCCACATAGTTTGTAAAGATTGACAGAATCTGACTCAAACCACCTGGGTTTGCATGTGGATACCTTCCCATTTGCACATAAAACACCCAAAATATGCAGCTAAATTTTATTTTTGAAGATCAATAGTCACTTGTTTTTACTTTCATTATTTATTTTAATAGTATATTAAAAGACTTTATTTACTTGTTTTTATTTTCTTCTGATGAAAACAAGTACTAACTACATTTTTTTTTTTTTTTTTCAGGACAATCAGCCGTGTTATTTCTCTACCAAGTACATTTACTTATACTCTCACAAAGATTAAAACAGGAGCTTTCTGGCACTCAGTACTCAGAAAAACATCCAGAACAATACTTGTGCTCTAAGGATAAGTTTCTGTATGTTGGAAGAAAGTTTCCATCATGTACTAATGATAACATTTCATTTGGGAGCAGATGACCAAAAGAACAGCAGCTTAAAGGGCAAACGTTCATTAACTGCCCAGACAAGCTTCTGTCATCTATAATTAATAAAAAAAAAAAAAAGATGTATATGGATTTGAACACCGTGGGCACACATACTGAATCCTCTTCTTCCTTCACAATCTTATGTCAGGCTCTGTCAACCTGTGGGCAAACAGGACTAAATAAAAAATGTTCATTAAGTTATCTATTGTGCCTAGTTATACTATGGCTGCAGAAAATGAATAGAATTATGCCTGATGTTTTGCCAGATATGACCTAGTATTAATAAAAAGAAAGACATAATCTCATCTGCTGTGAAGTTTTGGAAGAAAATAAATTCTGAAGAAAATATTCTTGATAACATTGGAAATTAAGTCTACAATATTTTATTGATATTTATTAAATACATTTCATTAGCGCTGTGGAGATGGGAGAGCAAGGAATAGAAGGGAAAAATGAAACGTGGGTATACAGATTGGGCTGGCAAGAATGAGGGAGTGAAACTGATGAACAGGACATATCTGCTATTGATCAGTATTCCCAGGGTAACTGGTTTTCTAACCTATCATGGATATTTCTCTCTCTTGAGTTTAGATACTAGGAGATAGTAATAATGTTCTGCTGCTGTGCAGTAGAGTTTTCCTGTATCTTCCATGTTCAATATGATAGCTAGCCACTGGCTACATGGGGCTATCCAGTACTCAAAATGTGACAAAGGGCAACTGAGGAACTGAATATTAATTTTCTTTTTTTTAAAGGATTCTATTTATTTGTTTGACAGAGAGAGGCACAGTGAGAGAGGGAACACAAGCAGGGGGAGTTGGAGAGGGAGAAGCAGATTTCCTGCTGAGCAGGCAGCCCCATGCGGGGTTCGATCCCATGACCCTGGAATCATGACCTGGAAGGTAGACATGACTGAGCCACTCAGTTGCCCCCAAAATTTTAGATCTTAATACTAATAACAATATGTACCTTCTTCTTGTACTTTAATGTAT